>NW_025231022.1:0-12288 GCF_018294505.1 Triticum aestivum
AACCCCCTGGGCCGCAGCCAGACTGGCCGGCCCAGCCGGCCTAGCCCCCGCACCGCGTCCCCTTCCCCTGTTCCCCCGACCCGGGTCGGAACAGGGCGCGTCCCAGCCGAACCCACCTCGCCGGCGACGAGGCGTGGGGATAAGGACGCCGACGCCGCGCCCCCTCGGTCTCCCCTCCCACTCGCCCCCACGCTCGCCCTCGGCCCCCGCGCCTCTCCCTCTCCTCTCCAGATCCATCTCCCCCTCCTTCCCCACCGCAACCGAGCGCCGCCATGGCCTCGCCGCCGTGAATCGCACGGCCATAGTCGCCGCCTCGCCGCGCCTGCGTGCCCGTCGACGCCTCCGTCACCTTCCTCGCCTACCGGAGGCCTCAGCTGGAGCTCGGAGGCGCTGCAGCATCGGATCCCCTTTGTCCCCTTCTCCGGCTGCCATCGATCTTCTTCGTCTCCGGCGCCGCCCCCTGCAGCTCCTAAACTGCCACCGAGCCTTCTTGTGTGCTCCACGGTGAGCTCTCCTTCCTCTCCGCTCTCTTCTCCTCGCCCCAACGTGCTCGTAATCACCGCCTCGTACGTGCCCGAACCCATCACCGCGGGAGCTCATCGCCGATGAGCTTCCGGCGACCAAATGGTCCCGCTCCAGTGCCCGTTTAGCTCGCCCCCGCACGTAGAGCCTGCCTAGCCTCTTCTTTTGCTCCGTAGCCCACTGTTCCGCCGTCTCCGACATCCACCCGTACGAGTCGCCGCCTCCGCTGCTCGCCGGCGTGGTTCCGGTCATCCCCGAGACCAACCCGTAGCCCCATGCAACGCGCGACGTCGTTAGCTTTCGAACGGGAGTAGCCACGCCCGTTTTGGGCCACCGTGGCGGAATCCCGAAGCTCACCGGCGTCCTCCGCCGTGTTTTGGCTTGCCAAAGCCAACTCCGGCGCCGGCATCCGACGTGGTTGACCTGGGGCTACCACCAGGGTCACTGCCAACGGGTCCCATGGCCCCCAGTTGACTGGGTTGACCAGTCCGAACTCGCAACTTTTCCCCTCCGGTTCATCAGTCCGAAAACGCGAAACACCGGGAATACTTTCCCGGATGTTTCCCCCTTTCGTCGGTATCACCTACTACCGCGATTGGGACACCTAGCATCGTTACTTGTCATGTCATGCATCGATATGCATCTGTTTACTTGGTATTCATTGTTTCTTCCCCCTCTTATCTCCGGTAGACTACGAGACCGACGCTGCTGCTGCCCAGTTCGACTACGGAGTTGACGACCCCTCTCTCTTGCCAGAGCAACCAGGCAAGCCCCCCCCTTGATCACCAGATATCGCCTACTCTTCTCTATACTGCTTGCATTAGAGTAGTGTAGCCTGTTACTGCTTTCCGTTGATCCTATTCTGATGCATAGCCTGACATTGTTGCTACACCTGTTGATACCTTACCTGCAATCCTAAATGCTTAGTATAGGATGCTAGTTTATCATCATTGGCCCTACATTCTTGTCAGTCTGCCTTGCTATACTATTGGGCCGTGATCACTCGGGAGGTGATCACGGGTATATACTATACATACTTACATACTATACAGATGGTGACTAAAGTCGGGTCAGCTCGAAGAGTACCCGCGAGTGATTCACGGATTGGGGGCTGAAAGGACCGTTGTCCCGACGGCCCTCTGTGTGGATCTTTATGGCGGAGCGACAGGGCAGGTTGAGACCACCTAGGAGACAGGTGGGCCTGGCCCTGTTCGGCGTTCGCGGATACTTAACACGCTTAACGAGATCTTGGTATTTGATCTGAGTTGGCTACGAGCCTATACGCACTAACCATCTACGCGGGAGTAGTTATGGGTATCCCGACGTCGTGGTATCAGCCGAAGCACTTCAGACGTCAGCGACGGAGCGGCGCGCGCCGAATTGGAACGTAAGCCTGCTCTTGTATTAAGGGGGCTAGTTCTGCTTTCGGCCGCGTACGCAACATGCAGGTGTGCTATGGGCGATGGGCCCAGACCCCTGTGCGCTTAGGTTTAGACCGGCGTGCTGGCCTCTCTGTTTTGCCTAGGTGGGGCTGCGACGTGTTGATCTTCCGAGGCCGGGCATGACCCAGGAAAGTGTGTCCGGCCAAATGGGATCGAGCGTGTTGGGCTATGTGGTGCACCCCTGCAGGGAAGTTAATCTATTCGAATAGCCGTGATCTTCGGTAACAGGACGACTTGGAGTTGTACCTTGACCTTATGACAACTAGAACCGGATACTTAATAAAACACACCCTTCCAAGTGCCAGATACAACCGGTGGTCGCTCCACCTCAGGGATATGAGGAGGGGATCGCCGGGTAGGATTATGCTATGAGATGCTATTTGGAGATGCTACTTGGAGGATTTTAATCTACTCTCTTCTACTTGATGCAAGACGGTGGCTGCGAGAAGCGTAGTCTTAGACAGGATTAGCTATCCCCCTCTTATTCTGGCATTCTGCAGTTCAGTCCACTGATATGGCCTCCTTACACATATACCCATGCATATGTAGTGTAGTTCCTTGCTTGCGAGTACTTTGGATGAGTACTCACGGTTGCTTTCTTCCCCCTTTTTCCCCTTTCCTTTCTTTCTGGTTGTCGCAACCAGATGCTGGAGTCCAGGAGCCAGACGCCACCGTCGACGACGACCCCTACTACACTGGAGGTGCCTACTACTACGTGCTGCCCGCTGATGACGACCTGGAGTAGTTTAGGAGGATCCCAGGCAGGAGGCCTGCGCCTCTTTCGATCTGTATCCCAGTTTGTGCTAGCCTTCTTAAGGCAACTTGTTTAACTTATGTCTGTACTCAGATATTGTTGCTTCCGCTGACTCGTCTATGATCGAGCACTTGTATTCGAGCCCTCGAGGCCCCTGGCTTGTATTATGATGCTTGTATGACTTATTTATGTTTCAGAGTTGTGTTGTGATATCTTCCCGTGAGTCCCTGATCTTGATCGTACACATTTGCGTGCATGATTAGTGTACGATTAAATCGGGGGCGTCACAAGTTGGTATCAGAGCCGACTGCCTGTAGGAATCCCCCTTCCACACTCCTTGGCCGAAGTCGAGTCTAGTCGTTGAAAAACTTTTACTAACTTGGTTGTGTGGCCCATGGGCCCACGTCGCCATAGTTATTCTGCAGGATAGCATTTTGAATAGTGCCCATGTTGTCATTTGACTCCATTGAAACATCTTTGTTTTCAGATGGAACCCGCGAGGCAGGTCGTGCGCCACACTGCGGCCATTGGTGCCTCAGGATCACCTGCTGTGCTAGCTGATATGATGACCTATCTGGGTTATCGCTGGCACCCTGAGTACACCGTCTACGAGGAGTACCAGGACTTTAACCAGGAGCAGTACCGTGCCATCGTCCACCTCTACTCTCGGGAGTATGAGTCCACTACCGTGCTGCACACCGCTCATGGTGTTGGAGTGACCATCGAGATGGCAGTCCACGATGCGGCTCATGCTGCTCTGACACGTCTTCGTGGAGAGTATCAGGCATTGGACACTTCCCCTTTCAGGCACATTCCTATCGCATCTGACGTTGGTGCGGAGGGATACTACACTGCCGCCTACTCCACCGTCACCCGAGAGCCTTTCCACCATCAGCGCCTGGTTCTGCATGCTGATGGGCTGGACCGAGCTAACAGAGCTCTTCGCCACGAGTTGTACACCACTCGTCAGCACCTTTACAGGGCTCTGACGCGGTTGCACCCCTTTGTCCGTTCTGGACAGCTGCCGCGTTCTGCGATCTACCCAGCCAGGACCGTGATGCCCCACGGTGTCGGATGGCCAGAGGTGGGAGGCTACTCTCCCGCACTTGGTCCTCTTCTGCCACCTGAGCATCGGGTTCTACACCAGAGTATCCGCGGCCCCCAGGCCACTGACGTGGAGGACTATCCGTTGCCTCACTACCAGCTGTCAGGTTACAACTACCTTCACAGTACCTCCTGGGACTGATGTAGTCTTGCTCATTAGTCTTAGATGCACTCGCGAGCCTGCGTGCCGCCTATGATGACTTAATCTATGTACTGAACTCTGTGTACTGAACTCTATGTCCGACCCCTTTTGTAAGTTATGCCGTCTATCTATGTTGTATCTGTCGTGCTCCTTTCATTATGCATGTTTCATCATGAATGACTCTTGTCTATGCAAATTTCTCAATACTGAACTACCCCTGTTATATATTAGCAGGATGGTTAGACCAGCTGGTCGTGGTCGTGGTGGCAACTTCCCACCACCGCCTGAGTACATGGCTGGTATGATCCAACAGCTTGAGATGAATCGCCAGTTCATGGAAAACATGATGGCTCAGTTTCCTCGCCCCAATATGAACCAGCATCCAAACACAACAACTCTGCAGGATTTCATACGCCTCAACCCAAGTGTGTACCGCAGCTCAACCCAGCCGCTGGATGCTGATGACTGGCTCCGTGACATCACCTATGAGATGGAGTCTGCTGATGTAGCCCCTGCCAGCTATGTCACTTTTGCTTCCTTCTTCCTGAAGGGACCCGCAGCTCAATGGTGGGACAGCCATAGGCGTACTCTGCCAGTTGGGACAATCATCTCCTGGCCAGACTTTCAGGCTGCCTTCCGTGCCCGCTTCATTCCTCAGGGAATCATGGACAGGAAGAAGCGTGAGTTTCGCAACCTCACCCAAGGCAACAAGACTGTTGAAGCTTATCAGCGGGAGTTTCTGGACTTATCCCGCTATGCTGAAGAAGACATTGCAACTGATGCACGTAGGCAAGAGAAGTTCCGTGACAGCCTTCAAGCTGACATCAAGCTCGCACTTCTAGTGCACGACTTTGCTGATTTCGCCACCTTGGTGAATAAGGCCATCAATGTTGAGACTGGTCTGTAAGAACACAAGAGCTCTCAAAGGCGCAACCGTGACACGGGCTCATCTTCGGGCCCGCCCTCGCAGAAGCGTAAGATATGGATCCCAAACAGCATGTACCGTCCAAATGCACCAGCCCCAAGGCAGTCTTACGCTGCACCTCGTCTGCCTACTGCTCCAACTAGGCAGCCAAGGCTTCCAGCTCCGCCACCCCAAGCTCCTGTTCCCACTCCCAATAATGGCCTGTGCTACAAGTGTGGTCAACCAGGTCACCGAGCTAGGGATTGCTTTCAGAATCAGAATCAACTGGCCCTTCCAGCTACTGGCCGTGGAAACAACCAGGCCCGCAACAACAATGCCAAGTCTTATGGCCGTGTTCATGCCAACCGCATTGATCTGAATGAAGCTCAAGACCAGCCTGCTACTGTGATGGGTACACTCCTCGTAAATTCAGTACCAGCATCCGTTTTATTTGATACAGGTGCATCGCATTCATTCATGTCAGAAGAATTTGCATACAAGCACGATGTTAAATTTGAGCAGATGAACACTTCGGTAGTGGTAAAAACCCCGCGGGACAATGTCAGACCTCCATGGTTGGCATTGACGTCCCTGTGGAAATCGAAGGGTTGGAGTTTCGTGCCTCGCCCATTATACTGAAGTCGTCTAACATTGACCTCATTCTGGGAATGGATTGGTTAAAGGCGCATACTGCTTCTATCGTTTGCGCCACTAAGACCGTCCATCTGCTACACCCTTCTGATGAAATAATTAGCTATGATGCTCATCTGGTTCGGAATGCCGAGGCCAGGCTTTATGCCTTAAACGCATTGAACGTTGCACCACTCAAGGGCATTGAAAACATTCCCGTCGTGCATGAATTCCTAGACGTCTTTCCTGAAGAACTCCCAGGGATTCCCCCTGCTAGAGCTGTCGAATTCGTCATCGACTTGAAACCAGGCACCACTCCTATAGCCAAGAGACCCTACAAGATGCCGCCGCATGAACTCCTTGAGCTTAAGGAGGAAATCGATAAATCTCTTCAAAGTGGTTTCATTCGCCCTAGTTGCTCTCCTTGGGGAGCACCTTCTCTCTTTGTCAAGAAGAAAGATGGGACAAACCGATTGGTCCAAGACTACCGTCCTATAAATCAAGCTACCATTCAGAATAAGTATCCTCTTCCTCGGATCAATGATCTGTATGATCAATTGGCTGGTTCATCAGTGTTCTCTAAACTCGACTTGAGGTTGGGTTACCACCAGATCCGTGTTCGTGAGGAAGATATCCCCAAGACCGCCTTTGTGACTCGTTATGGTTCATACGAGTACACCGTCATGTCTTTCGGCTTAACCAATGCTCCAGCCACCTTCTCTCGCCTGATGAACTATATATTCATGGATTACCTCAACAAGTTAGTCGTGGTTTATCTGGATGATATTCTGGTATTTTCCAAGAACGAAGAGGAACATGCTGAACATCTTTGCCTCGTGCTAGAAAAGCTACGAGAGCATCAACTTTATGCCAAGTTCTCCAAATGTGAATTCTGGCTTCCCGAAGTAACCTATCTTGGGCATGTCATCTCTAAAGATGGTATTGCCGTTAACCCTGAACGAGTTCAGGCTATTCTCGATTGGACTCCTCCGAAGAACGTTAAGCAAGTCAGAAGTTTTCTCGGTCTCGCCAGCTACTGTCGTCGATTCGTCGAGAACTTCTCCAAGATTGCCAGGCCTCTGACTAACCTATTGCATAAGGGCGTCAAGTTCCAATGGACAGATAAATGTCAGGAAAGTTTCCAGGCACTCAAGGACAAGTTGACTTCTGCCCCAGTACTAGCTCCTCCTGATACTAAGAAGGACTTCGTCATTTACTGCGACGCTTCCCGTCAAGGACTAGGCTATGTCCTAATGCAAGAGCGCAAAGTGGTTGCTTATGCCTCTCGGCAATTGCGCCCTCACGAAGAGAACTACCCAGTTCATGACCTCGAACTTGCTGCTGTCATTCATGCACTAAAACAGTGGCGACATTACCTACTCGGTAATCGTTGCGAGATCTTCACTGACCACCAAAGTCTGAAGTATCTGTTTACTCAGCCAGACCTGAACCTCCGTCAGCAGAGATGGATGGAGACTGTTGCAGACTTTGATTTGGGTATTTCCTATACCCCAGGCAAGGCTAATGTAATGGCTGATGCCTTGAGCCGCAAGTCTTACTGCAACCACCTCCAGGTTCACAAGGTTCAGCCCTCACTTGTTGAAGAATTCAGAAAGCTAAACCTCCATATTGTTCCTCCGGGTGCACTCGCTCCCCCTCCCCCGGAGTTCCGCAAGATGAATCTCCGTGTTGTTTCCCAGGGTTCCCTCTATACCCTGGCTGTTGAACCCGATCTCGTGGGCACCATTAAGACAATGCAGGGATTTGACTCTGAAGTCTACAAGATTAAGCAAGACCTCCAAGAAGGAAGTCCCTCATCCTTCACTATTGCTGATGATGGCGCCTTGTACTTCAAAGGCCGCCTAGTGGTGCCATGTAAGAAGGAAAACCTGAATATGACTCAGGAGGTTATGAAAGAAGCTCATGATACGCCTCTATGTATCCACCCTGGTAGTACAAAGATGTACCAAGACATCCGCCAGAGATTCTGGTGGTCTAACATGAAGCAAGACATTGCTCGTTATGTTGCTGAATGTGACGTTTGCCGACGTATCAAAGCAGAACATCAAAGGCCTGCTGGAACTCTGCAACCTATATCTATTCCTGAATGGAAATGGGACCATGTCGAGATGGACTTCGTTACTGGATTTCCCAAATCGCATAAGGGTAATGATGCTATTCTTGTCGTCATTGACCGACTTTCTAAGGTTGCACATTTTCTGGCGGTCAAAGAAATGATCACTGCTAGTCAGCTTGCAAACCTCTACATGACCAGAATTGTCTCGCTTCACGGTATTCCATTGGTTATCAGTTCAGACCGTGGCAGTTTATTCACTTCAAGATTCTGGGCAAGTTTCCAAGAAGCTATGGGCACTCATTTGTCTTTCAGCACTGCTTTTCATCCTCAGTCACAAGGGCCAGTTGAACGTGTCAACCAAGTTCTCGAAGACATGCTTCGAGCTTGTGTTATTTCCTTCGGCAAGAAATGGGAGGAATCTCTTCCGTATGCTGAGTTCTCTTATAATAATAGCTATCAAGCTAGTCTGAAGATGGCCCCCTTCGAAGTGTTATATGGACGAAAGTGCCGAACCCCTCTGAACTGGTCAGAAACTGGGGAACGTCCACTCTTTGGTCCGGATATTATCCAACATGCCGAAGATCAAGTCCGCATTATCCGCGAGAATCTCAAGACTGCTCAGTCACGCCAAAAGAGTAATTATGACCGTCATCATAAAGACATGGTCTATCAACCTGGCGAAAAGGCCTATCTTCGCGTTACACCAATGAAGGGTGCTCACCGCTTCGGGATCAAGGGCAAGCTAGCTCCTCGCTATATTGGCCCATTCACTATTCTCGAGAGGCGTGGAAAAGTGGCATATCAACTGGAGCTTCCGCCGAACCTTTCTCAGGTTCACGATGTGTTCCATGTATCACAGCTCCGCCGCTTCTTCAAGGACCCAATCCGAGCAGTGGATCATGAAGTGCTCGAATTGCAACAGGACCTCTCCTATAAAGAGCATCCGGTCCGCATTCTCGACCAAGCTGAACGCCGCACCCGCCAGAAGGCGATCATGTTCCTCAAAGTCCAGTGGTCGCACCATTCTGAAGATGAAGCCACTTGGGAACGTGAGGATCGCCTGCGTGATGAATACCCCGCACTATTTCCTTCTACCTCCTAAATCTCGGGACGAGATTTCTTGTAGTGGAGGAGATTTGTAACGCCCGGATAATTAGGCTACAGTAAAACTCTTTTAATGATGCCATGTCATCCGTGTTACTGTTGCTAATCAAGTGGTAGTTCAAAATCATTGCAAATTCAAAATATGAATTAGTGACAAACACCCTAAGTTTTCAAAAGGCAAAGCGAAAATGTTCGGGGGTTGCCAAATATTGCACTGGTAATTATGGTGAAGCAAACACCATTTTATAAAATGCCTAAATGCCCTAAAACTAAATAAAACAGAAAGGGAAATAAATAAAAGAAAGAGATTACAAAAGAAAAAAAACAAAAGGGGGTGGGGAAGCCCCCTGGACCAGCCAGCCCAACCCACCCGCACGGCCGTCGCCAACCCCCTGGGCCGCAGCCAGACTGGCCGGCCCAGCCGGCCCAGCCCCCGCACCGCGTCCCCTTCCCCTGTTCCCCCGACCCGGGTCGGAACAGGGCGCGTCCCAGCCGAACCCACCTCGCCGGCGACGAGGCGTGGGGATAAGGACGCCGACGCCGCGCCCCCTCGGTCTCCCCTCCCACTCGCCCCCACGCTCGCCCTCGGCCCCCACGCCTCTCCCTCTCCTCTCCAGATCCATCTCCCCCTCCTTCCCCACCGCAACCAAGCGCCGCCATGGCCTCGCCGCCGTGAATCGCACGGCCACAGTCACCGCCTCACCGCGCCTGCGTGCCCGTCGACGCCTCCGTCACCTTCCTCGCCTACCGGAGGCCTCAGCTGGAGCTCGGAGACGCTGCAGCATCGGATCCCCTTCGTCCCCTTCTCCGGCTGCCATCGATCTTCTTCGTCTCCGGCGCCGCCCCCTGCAGCTCCTAAACCGCCACCGAGCCTTCTTGTGTGCTCCACGGTGAGCTCTCCTTCCTCTCCGCTCTCTTCTCCTCGCCCCAACGTGCTCGTAATCACCGCCTCGTACGTGCCCGAACCCATCACCGCGGGAGCTCATCGCCGACGAGCTTCCGGCGACCAAATGGTCCCGCTCCAGTGCCCGTTTAGCTCGCCCCCGCACGTAGAGCCTGCCTAGCCTCTTCTTTTGCTCCGTAGCCCACTGTTCCGCCGTCTCCGACATCCACCCGTACGAGTCGCCGCCTCCGCTGCTCGCCGGCGTGGTTCCGGTCATCCCCGAGACCAACCCGTAGCCCCATGCGACGCGCGATGTCGTTAGCTTTTGAACGGGAGTAGCCACGCCCGTTTTGGGCCACCGTGGCGGAATCCCGAAGCTCGCCGGCGTCCTCCGCCGTGTTTTGGCTTGCCAAAGCCAACTCCGGCGCCGGCATCCGACGTGGTTGACCTGGGGCTACCACCAGGGTCACTGCCAACGGGTCCCACGGCCCCCAGTTGACTGGGTTGACCAGTCAACCCTGCTGACTTGGCAACCCCCAGCCACTGACCAGTGGGGCCCACCCCCCTAATTAACAGGAATTAATTAAATTAGTTTAGTTAACCTAAATTAGACAATGACAGGTGGGCCCAGTAGTTTAATAACTGAATTTAGATTAGTTTGAACCCTGTTTAACCCACTGTCTATGACAGGTGGGTCCCCCATGTCAATTTGACTAGTCAACCGAACTGCTGGCTGCTGACGTCACTCTTATGTCATGCTGACGTCATAAATTCATTTTCGAATTAAATAATTAATTAATTAAATTTCAGAAATTAATATAATCTTTAGAAAATCATATCTTTTAATCCGTAACTCGGATGAAAATACTTTCTACATGAAAGTTGCTCAGAACGACGAGACGATTCCGGATACGCAGTCCGTTCGTCCGCCACACACCCCTAACCTATCGAACACGCAACTTTTCCCCTCCGGTTCATCAGTCCGAAAACGCGAAACACCGGGAATACTTTCCCGGATGTTTCCCCCTTTCGTCGGTATCACCTACTACTGCGATTGGGCACACCTAGCATCGTTACTTGTCATGTCATGCATTGATATGCATCTGTTTACTTGGTATTCATTGTTTCTTCCCCCTCTTATCTCCGGTAGACTACGAGACCGACGCTGCTGCTGCCCAGTTCGACTACGGAGTTGACGACCCCTCTCTCTTGCTAGAGCAACCAGGCAAGCCCCCCCCCCCTTGATCACCAGATATCGCCTACTCTTCTCTATACTGCTTGCATTAGAGTAGTGTAGCCTGTTACTGCTTTCCGTTGATCCTATTCTGATGCATAGCCTGACATTGTTGCTACACCTGTTGATACCTTACCTGCAATCCTAAATGCTTAGTATAGGATGCTAGTTTATCATCATTGGCCCTACATTCTTGTCAGTCTGCCTTGCTATACTATTGGGCCGTGATCACTCGGGAGGTGATCACGGGTATATACTATACATACTTACATACTATACAGATGGTGACTAAAGTCGGGTCAGCTCGAAGAGTACCCGCGAGTGATTCACGGATTGGGGGCTGAAAGGACAGTTGTCCCGACGGCCCTCTGTGTGGATCTTTATGGCGGAGCGATAGGGCAGGTTGAGACCACCTAGGAGACAGGTGGGCCTGGCCCTGTTCGGCGTTCGCGGATACTTAACACGCTTAACGAGATCTTGGTATTTGATCTGAGTTGGCTACGAGCCTATACACACTAACCATCTACGCGGGAGTAGTTATGGGTATCCCGACGTCGTGGTATCAGCCGAAGCACTTCAGACGTCAGCGACGGAGCGGCGCGCGCCGAATTGGAACGTAAGCCTACTCTTGTATTAAGGGGGCTAGTTCTGCTTTCGGCCGCGTACGCAACGTGCAGGTGTGCTATGGGCGATGGGCCCAGACCCCTGTGCGCTTAGGTTTAGACCGGCCTGCTGGCCTCTCTGTTTTGCCTAGGTGGGGCTGCGACGTGTTGATCTTCCGAGGCCGGGCATGACCCAGGAAAGTGTGTCCGGCCAAATGGGATCGAGCGTGTTGGGCTATGTGGTGCACCCCTGCAGGGAAGTTAATCTATTCGAATAGCCGTGATCTTCGGTAACAGGACGACTTGGAGTTGTACCTTGACCTTATGACAACTAGAACCGGATACTTAATAAAACACACCCTTCCAAGTGCCAGATACAACCGGTGGTCGCTCCACCTCAGGGATATGAGGAGGGGATCGCCGGGTAGGATTATGCTATGAGATGCTATTTGGAGATGCTACTTGGAGGATTTCAATCTACTCTCTTCTACTTGATGCAAGACGGTGGCTGCGAGAAGCGTAGTCTTCGACAGGATTAGCTATCCCCCTCTTATTCTGGCATTCTGCAGTTCAGTCCACTGATATGGCCTCCTTACACATATACCCATGCATATGTAGTGTAGTTCCTTGCTTGCGAGTACTTTGGATGAGTACTCACGGTTGCTTTCTTCCCCCTTTTTCCCCTTTCCTTTCTTTCTGGTTGTCGCAACCAGATGCTGGAGTCCAGGAGCCAGACGCCACCGTCGACGACGACCCCTACTACACTGGAGGTGCCTACTACTACGTGCTGCCCGCTGATGACGACCTGGAGTAGTTTAGGAGGATCCCAGGCAGGAGGCCTGCGCCTCTTTCGATCTGTATCCCAGTTTGTGCTAGCCTTCTTAAGGCAA
>NW_025231023.1:0-12280 GCF_018294505.1 Triticum aestivum
GGAGTGGCCGGGCATCCGTATAGTGCGGTGGTTTTTAAGAGATCAACGGAAAACAATGAAGGAAATTTGGCTTCCCTTACAATTTTGCTCGTTCATTATCACACACGGTTCATCTCCGTCGCCTCTGGAAATAGTGTGCGCTGAGCCTATTGAGTGTTGAGTTATGATTGGCTAGAACCCCAGCCACGCGGATCGTGCATGTGCATCGTAGGTTGCGCCACGCTCGAACAACAATCCACGTCCCTCACATCACTCCCATGCAACTGCAGCTGGATTGGATTTATATGTGTTAAATGCCTAGAAAATGCACATAATCCCCTAAATATGGTAAATGAGCCCCAAAAATTGCCAAATTTGAACACGGTGATTTGCTGGGTGAATGTTCTTTTTAGAAAAAAACTTCAGGGCAAAGAACCAAGAAAATTTGGATTCCCCTTCAATCTTGGTGATTTCCCTCTTGAAAGCATGGAACTTCCTTGGTGATGGTTCGATTTATGAAGGGCGTGCATGACGACATAAGCCAAACCTTCTCAAATTTTTACCAGGGCATGGTGAGGCCATACCATGGCACCATGCCAAACTTCACGTTTTGCAAGCATTTATTTCATTTTTTCTATAGTTGAAAACCCAATAAACAAACGTTTGTGGTTGACTATTGCCACACATTTCCTCGAAATATCTGCCCATTTGTTGTAAAAGGAATGATAATTTACTAAATCGCACGAGGATGGTTTTCCAGGCTGTTCCTGTGCACCCTTTCATGCACCGATTATTTGAACTTCAATTATGTACATTAATGCCTAGAAAATGTACATAATCCCCTAAATATGGTAAATGAACCGGGAAAAGTGCCAAATTTGAACACAGTGATTTGCAGGGTCTATATTCATTGTAGAAAATAACTCATGGACAAAGGACAAAGGAAATTTAGATCCCCCTTCAATCTTGCTGATTTCCCCCTCGAAACCATGAAACTTCCTTGGTGCTTGTTCAATTTATGAAAGGCGTGCATGACGACATAAGGCAAACATTCTCAAACTTTTACCAGGGCATGGTGAGGCCATACCATGGCACCACGCCATGCGTCATGTTTTCCAAGCCTGTATTTCATTTTTGTATAGTTGTTAACCCAGTAAACGACAAGTTTGTGGTTGACTATTATTGCCACACATTTCCTTGAAATCTCTGCTCAGTCCTTGTAAAAGGCATGCGAATTTACTAAATAGCACGAGCATAATTTTCCGGACCGTTCTTGTGCACGTTTTCATGCACCGATTGTTCGAATTTAAATTATATGCATTAATGCCTAGAAAATGCACATAATCCCCTAAATATGGTATATGAGCCCGGAAAAATGTCAAATTTGAACACGTTGCGTTGGAGGGGGTATGTTGATCATTCGAAAAAACTGAAGGACAAACTAGGACGGAAATTTGCATTGCCCTTCAATCTTGTGATTTCGCTCTTGAAAGCATGGAACTTCCTCGGTGATGGTTCGATTTATGAAGGGAGTGCATGCCAACATAAATCAAACCTTCTCAGCTTTTTACTAGGGCACGGTGTGGCCATACCATGGCACCATGCCAAGCGTCATGTTTTTCAAGGTCATATTTCATTTTTCTATAGTTGACAACCCAGTAAATGACGCGTTTGTGGTTGACTATTGCCACACATTCCCTTGAAATCTCTGCCCATTCCTTTTAAAAGGCATGAGAATTTACTAAATACCATGAGTATGATTTTTTCAGACCGTTCTTATGCACCTTTTCATGCACCGACTATTTGAATTTGAATTATGTGGATTAATGCCTAGAAAATGCACACAATCCCCTAAATATGGTAAATCTGCCTGAAAAATGCCAAATTTGAACACATTGCATTCAAGGAGTATGTGGATTGTAGAAAAAACTGAATGACAAGCTAGGAAGGAACTTTGGATTCCCGGCCCCTTCAATCTTGTTGATTTCCCCCTCGAAACCATGAAAATTCCTCAGTGATGGCTCGATTTATGAATGGCGTGGATAACATCATAAGCCAAACCTTCTCAAATTTGTACCAGGGCATGGTGAGGCCATACCATGGCACCATGCCAGCTGTCATGTTTTTCAAGCATGCTTTTCATTTTTCTACAGTTGAAAAACCAATAAATGACGTGTTTGTGGTTGACTATTGCCACACATTTCCGTGAAATATCTGCCCATTCCATGTAAGAGGCATGAAAATTTACTAACTAGCACAATCATGGTTTTCCAGACCGTTCTCGTGCACCTTTTCAAGCACCAATTGTTTGAATTTGAATTGTGTGCAGTAATGCCTAGAAAATGCACATAACCCCCTATAAATTGTATATGAACCCGGAAAAGTGCAAAATTTGAACACAGTGATTTGCAGGGTTTATGTTCATCGTAGAAAAAACTCATGGACAAAGGACAAAGGAAATTTGGACTCCCCTTCAATCTCGATGATTTGCTATCGCACATGATTCATCTCCGTCGCCTCTACGATCGGCGTCCTGGACTTGGGGGTATCCAGTCCTGCCTGCCTGCGGCCCACCGCGTGACTCCATCGACGACCTGGTATGGCCCAGCCTCAACACCAACTCCGCAAGACCCTCGCGAGGGGCCAAGCCTCGCGAGGCGGACGATGCTAAGACCCTCAAAGGAGGTGGCCTCGTCAGGAGGGCTCCTGAGGCTCACGAAGCTTAGTTGACGTGAGCCATAACGACCAAGGCCAGGCGGGCGCCAGGCGGGTGCAGAGCGCAGGTTTCCTCTTCGGTGCAAGGGAGGCAAGCCACAGGCGCAGAGTCCCCTGGAATCAGCCAAAGTTTCCATTCTGGTGCAACAAGACCAAGACCGCCAGGACAGTAGGACGGAGGTCATCACCGAGCCCACCACAGCGTCACGACCAGAGGCTTTTCGCAGGCGAACACTACTTTTATCACGATAGACTGTACTACTTGTCCCCTTTCAAATCCCGCCGTTGTGGGATCCCTTCCCGATCATATTTGGGAAGAGGACCAAGGCCACTATATGTAGGTCTTAGCCACCACCATAGAGGAGAACCGAAATCAGAACAAGTAGAACACCACACCAGCTCAAGAACACCTCACCTCCTAAGGCTTGTTCATCCACTGTACTAGTTCATCCATAGCCCCTTGAGGCAATCCACCACACCACACTGGATTAGGGTATTACACCACAACGGTGGCCCGAACTAGTATAAATCTCTATGTCTTTGTGTCCCTTAGAGATCGTTGAGCTAGGCTAGGAGGATCGCGAGTAGGCAGGCTGGACAAGTTGAGATCTTCGCATGCACCCCAGAGTTCGAACCTCTCAAGGGATGCCGGATCCCTAAATCCGACATTCGGCGCGCCAGGTAGGGGTGCGTCGGGTCCTCTCTTCCGTCGTCCGATCCGCCACTATTCCGACACCTCCATGGCCGACGCGCGCAGGGCTCGCATCGAGCGTCGGGCTGTGGTTGCCGCCCGCGTAGCTCAGACGGCTCCGGCGGGTGACGGTTGTGCCCGCCGTGCTCCTTTTCCATTGGCCAACGCCGCCACAGGCCCTGCCGACCATGAGCAGCAAGCTTCATTGCTACACCCGTCGGTGCGCCATGACGACCGCACCGCTACTCCGTCACTGACCCCAGCAGCTTCGTCATCCCATGCGCGCCGCGGCCAGGAGGATGCGCAGGCCGCTCTGCTCACGGCGCGGGAGCTGCTTTGCTACCGTCCAGTGGGTGATCTCTATGAGGAGTGGCTCGAGCGGATCGCCGAGCTCATCAGCGTCGCGCACGGGGGCTCCGACGCGCCGGCTCACTCGCTACCTCAGCAACCACCTACAGCGGGCAACATCGTGCACGGGGCTCCTCCTCCACCTCCGGCCCGGGGCACCATCATGTAGCCAAGGCATATGGCTCCATGGTGCGACCCGCAGCGCCCGACGCCGGCTCGAGATGACGTGAGCTACCAGGTGGTGCAACGTCCCGAAGGAGAAGCGTGCGTGCTCCCAGCACCCCAACACCAAGCTCGTGCACTGCCACAGGAGGTGGCAATGTGCGTGCATCAGGACCATCTTCCACCCCCTCGACGACCTCAGGTGGCCACAGCAGGATGCCGTGCGTTCACTACGGAGGTCCACAGCATCGTCAGGCTGAGCAAGTTCAAGCCTGACCTGCCTCCACTCTACCACGGCCCGCAGACCCCGCCGAGTTCCTACAGCTCTACGAGTTGAGCATCGAGGCGGCTAACGGCGACGAGAAGATTATGGCAAACTGGTTCCCGATGGCCCTCAAGTATGGAGCATGTTCGTGGCTCCTGAACCTGACCCAGAGGTCAGTTTCTTCCTGGGAGGAGATGCGCGGCCGCTTCATCGCCAACTTCCAGGGCACTCACGTCCGTCCGCCGGCCGCAGGAGACCTATGTCGCGTCAAGCAGCAAGCTTGAGAGACCCTGCATAGGTATATCTAGCGCTTCAACAATGTTTGCCTCAAGATTCCCAAGGTTTCTGACGAGGCCATCATCTCCGCGTTCACCGATGGTGTCCGCGATGTCAAGATGAAGGAGGAGCTAGCCATCCACAAGGATCTCTGCACCGCTCTGGAGATGTTCAACATGGCGAACAAGTGTGCAAGGGCTGAGGAGGGACGCCTTTCCCTCCTCGAGCTCCCTAATGCTGATCTAGAAGACAAGAAGACCAAGGCCAAGGACACGAAGCGCAAGGGGCTAGCCGTGCTTGCAGCCGAGCCAGAGACCAAGCATGGCCGTGACCACCCCGAGTCATCCAAGGGCAAGCGGCCGTTCTGCGCCTTCCACAACGTCTACAGCCACAACACCAGCGACTGCCAGGAGCTCAAGGCTCCGCGTGATGGGCGCCTCAGTCGACGCCCCGAGCTCAATGATCGAGGCAATGGTCGAGGAGGTGGCCGAGGTGGAGGACGCTGGGATGGACGCGACCGCCGTCAAGAGTGGCGCGACCAGCCTCGTAAGGACCGCTGGCAGGACCAGCCTCGCAAGGGCAACTGGAGGGAGCAGCCTCATGAGGACCGCCCTAAGGGCAATGCTGCCTTCCCTCCTCTACCTCCACTGCCAAGAAGGAATGAAGATCAACACCAGGATGAGGGGCAGGGGGCTTCCAGGAGCCTCGGGCCATCGCCTGCATCCTGGGCGGCTCACAGGCCTCGGCTTCCCACCGCGTCTTCAAGCAGTTTGCGCGCGAGGTGAATGCAGCGCTCCCCAAGCCTGAAGCAACTTGCCCTCTCAAGTGGTGCAAGTGCGCCATCACCTTCGACTCCTCATACCGGATCAAGTGCGTGGCCACCATTGGCGCGCTCCACATGCTCTGCTGCCCCATCATCAGCAATGTGACCGTCACCAAGACCCTCATTGATGGCGGAGTAGGGCTAAACATTCTCTCCGTTCAGACGTTCGACACGCTCCAGGTGCCATACTACCAGCTGCACCCCACCAAGCCATTCTCAGGAGTGACCGACGGATCGACACATCTGATCGGGCAAGTATGCCTCCTTGTCACCTTCGGCGAGCGCAACAACTACCGCACCAAGCTCATCGACTTAGACGTCGGCGACATCCACCTGCCCTACAACGCCATCCTAGGGTACCCTGCACTGGCCAAGTTCATGGCGGCCACACACCACGGCTACAACGTCCTCAAGATGCCTAGAAGCGGCGGCATCCTCATAGTCACCTGCCAAGAGAAGGATGCAGTGTCCTCCCTCGAGCGCGCCTTCCAAGCTGCAGCAGTCGAGAATCCAGAAGACGAAGAAGGCGCCCTCCATCCTAAGGTCACCCCCAAGACGAAAGGTAATCAAGTTAGAAAAATATTCATTCATCTCTTATTACAGTCCATCCATCGATGTCAATCAACCATCGGAAATCGCCATGGATTCATTTATCTTCTAGCTGATTCGAGGGTTTTCATTCATCTGTCCACAGTGCAGGCACAAATCGGGCAATTGTGGTCGCGGCCAGTTAGAAACGAAGTTCTCTCACCATTCCGGATGACTTCGGGGAGCGCTTGGTATGTTCAATCTCAAACTACCACGGTTGGCATGGCCTAAATTTGTGAAGATATACCGTTTGTTGCAACATTTGGATGGAAGGTGCGGTGCCACGTGCAGCCTAGATGTCGAAGCCGATTCCCGCCTATATTAGGCAAATATATGATGTGTTGTTAATTCAGTTACTCTCATATTTGAAATCAAATCTTTGTTACATTATCTATTTTTAATTATATATTTTTGTTCTCTGCTTTCATCTATATATTGATTTGTTCTATCAGTTACTCTCATGTTTGCATCTTTCTCTGTTATTTCAATATATCTAATTTATGATCTTAATTTTCATGTCAAGTAGCACATCCCTTGCTTTGCAAGAACATGAGCAGAAGGAAATCTTGGGCTTTACTTTGTTGATGACTCCATGGATGTCATATTGACAACGCATCATAGATTTACAATGACGGTTAGCGTAAAACTTGATAAAGATGCTCACTCCTATTTTGATTCGGACCTTTGGAGAAAAATTTCTAAGTGTTATGAACTGAAAGCTGGCAATAAAATTCTAGTGCGTGCACCACAGCCTGGTCTAATTAACATGGATGTTTACTTGCCCAACATCATCGGTCGATCAAAGTCTGGTCGAGGTTAGTCTACTTTCAACTTTAGCCATGCTGGCATATTACTTAACAAAATCAGGGTATTTGTTCTAAATAATTGATCACTATTTAAGCAACCAATTGTGATTTCATTTTCTGACTCCGTTCCTAGGCAGTAACAAATTCCATTTACCAATTTATGCGCACTACATATTCTTCTGCCATGTTCTGAATAAATAATACCTTTCCACCTTTTAAGCAGGATATGTTGGATGCATAGTGAATGATTTGTATGTAACTAAGCATACCCAATTCCACTGGAAGGACTTGAAGCATGTCATAAACTTTGCTGATAATCTGACAGAGATAGCACAGCATATGAACGCTGGATTTTGGATGGGATTAATTATACCTATGGTGCACACATTGAACAAGACCAATTGTGTGCACAAAGTCTTATTTTTATGTTGATGCTCATAAACTATATATATCTTCACTGATATGTTACGGTTGGTTTTTATTCTACATTTCAACAGAAATTGCCCGCTGTAGCAGTTCCTCGATTGATTTCCCAGCATGGTCGAATTACACTTGTGCCTGCTAATAATGCCAAAGTGATTGCAAGGTACTGCATTTCCCGCAGAAATGGAACCATTCAAATTAACAATTTCTCGCTTGTCATGGCAATACATCCATATTGGAAAATTGGGGACACTCTTCTACTCATGCTCTACCAAGGCATAGGAGGGCTCTTCCTTTCCATTAATGATATGCCGAGTCGCCGTGATCAAGTTGCTTCCAGCGGATAGTTGTGGTTGTTGTCCCTTAGCCTCTTAAAATGCGCTAGATGTTACTATGTTAAGTATGTAGATATGGACCATATGGTTGTTGGCCCTCAGCGTCTTTCAAATGTGATAGTTGTTACTATGTTAAGTATGTCGATATGGACCATATGGTTGTCAAAACCATGTTACAAAGATCCTCCTTTTGTCGAATAGTGTAACCATAATATATATGTTACTCATACGATGTTAGCCAAGTTCTTAAATTTTCGTGGAAAATAATAGTATCATACACTGTTCATTGAGTTTGAGCGTGTGCCCGATGTCCAAAAGGCATTTGCTTATTAACTATCCATATTGCAAATTCACGCACGTGTTAACATAAGGAAACATATGTGTAACTTACTAATCATCGCACACGAGTACTCGCAGACGCATCATGTGCGATACTCCTAGCCACCGCAAGCAACTAGTTTGCAATTTTTGAAGTTTTTGGTACACACAGAATCGCACACGAATTAACTGTAGTAACCGTCTGTGCTGTAATTTCTCATCGCAAATAGTTCATTCGAGTGGGTTGTCTGCCGCGTATCACACACATCTTGTTTACACGACTCATTTGTGTTCTTTTGGCTAATCACAAACAGTTCATATATGTGAACTGTATGCCTCTTATCACACACATCTTGTTAAGTTGAATTGTTTCTGTTGATTTCCCTAATATAAAACAGTTTGTCCGAGTGAACCATATGTCATATATCACACACACCTTGATCTGGCTAACTGTTTCTAGTGCACTCCCTAATAGCAAATAGTTCATCTGAGCAAATTGTATGTCGTATATCACACACACCTTGATATGGCTGCTCATTTCTGTTGTTTTGTCTCATCGCAAATAGTTCGGATGGATCAACCGTGTGCCCTGCATCGCACATGCAACTAAAATCTGAACTATGTTTGATGTATCTGCCATTGCAAATGTTTTGCATCTTTTTGACATTTTTTAACATCAGCGCTTGCGATTAATGCTTCACACATAGTTTCGTCAAAGGGTCTTTGATTGTAGTAACACGTTAGCAGCATCTTATAGTAGTGAATTATCCTACCATTCTAGGGTTTAAACAAGGTTGTGACATCATCGTCTCTCTACTTGATTAAGTCACTCTAGATTTACTATTCCAAATAGCAAGAGCGAATGACGAGAGTAAGACGGTATGGTGATAAATCCATTCCGCACCCATATCATTACCATGTATAGGGTTTAGTGAATCTCGCATTCTAACACTTGATCATTCCCACAAGCATTGCAGAATTTCTCCTATTCTCGAACTGGGTGCGGGTAAATCCATTGGTTCTGCAAGCTGAACAGAACATCTATCATTTCTTTACAACTCTCTCATTTTGCATATCATCCTAAGGAATGTTTGTTGATCAAATCACAGATTCTTCCAAGTTTTCTCCTACAACAAGGTTATGCTTGATCCTTATTAGCTCTTGTGCATGTGGGTTATGGGATGACATCACTGCTGGTACAACTTCAACTCATCTTGGGAGTTACTATTGTTCCTTATTCCCACATTACATCTCCTTTAAATCCAGTAGTACTTCTTTCCTTCATACTCTTGAGGTAACCAACATATTAGAATAAATCTCCGACTTACTTTCTCCAAACTCCACTCTGTGAAATACATTTTTCCTTTCCATTGGTCAAGTGTTCTCACATGGTACTACCATCCTTAAGATGAAATGCACAAATTCTTCCCTAGACCATATTTGTCATATCCTCGAAAATTGGCAAAATCATTGTTCATAGGGTATCAATTCAAACAATTCCACATATGAAATCATCACACAATAAAATTATCGATGCATGAATTTGTTACAAGATCCGAGACTTCCATTACATAACTTCAACTCCACGTGCTCACAAAAAAATACTTCCTACTACACTTATTACTGATATTGAAAATCTCAACTACTCAGCTCTAGCTTTCATCTTGTTGGGACATTTAGTAGCATAATGTCCTGCTTCCTTGCAACGAAAACAAATAGCTTCCGACAAGTCTTTGGGCTTCTTTTGGATGGTGTCTGCTCTTTGGGTTCTGGCTTCTTCTTCGAACACATATTGGCATAGTGACCTAAGGTCTTGCACTTGAAACATGTGATATAACTCAGGTCCTTCTCTACAGAAATTCGGTTGTTGTGGGGATGTCTTCGGTTCCTCTTCTTCGACTTATTTGTTCTGATAAATCTTCTATTTCATGTGGGTCATATTTCACTTCTTCTGTCGGGAAATCTCCCAGATACATTTGGCTTTCCTTCATGCAATACTATGAAAAATTTCCTTCTTCTCCACACTAATAGCAAGTGTTGGAGTAAAATCTGATTTGGCCTTCTTCTTTAAGGTCTTCAACTACTTCCTTCATCACAGGTTCTTCTATACTTTTCCTCAGGGCTTCTTTCGGCTGCTTGGTAATTTGTTGCACCTTTGGGTAAATTTTGCTCTGGGTCGGGTAATGAGTAGTTCCTTCACACAAGAAACAAGTCACCTTCCTAGTGGGTTATTCTTCCGTTGGGTGATCTCCTTCACAATGAGTGCATGCATCCATGTGTTCATCCGGGGTGGGTCCTCTTTCTCCGCATATCTTGTAGGCATAAAGTTTCTTCATCGTGTTATCATAGTGCTTCCGGATGAGATGGTATCTTAACAGAGTCTTCTTGAATTCCTCCCAAGTTTTTGCTCGGTTACATCCTTGTATGGCTTGATGCATTTTCCAACATGTTGCAGCACTTTATGTAAAGTACTGAAGAGCGTATTAAATATCATACTTCCTTGCAATCAAAGTTTCCTCGAATTGATTCTCCATGTTTTTTAATCCATAGCTCGCCTCCGGCCGAGTCAGCGGTCCAGAGAATACCAGTCCTTCTTCATTCATCATCTATTGGGTCCAAGTGTTTTGGGATGAGATGCGAGAGAAGAATAGAGGGATATACACACAATATAAGAAATAGTTTTGAAGAAACTGGTTTTATTCTGTGGTTGTCAAAAAAACATCAAACAAATGACAACTCACAAATCATCGCATGTAACTTGAGTATTTAACAGGGATTTGGTCTTCTAAAGGTTAAATCAATCTTAGAGTCTTCGAAGTCTTCGAATTCTTCAACTATTTTAGCTTCAGTTCTTCTAATGCATGGTGAAATCCTCTTTACTCTAAAGAGGCCATCAGTTGGCCGATATCTGGTCCTTGTTGGAGTGACTCAGTTGATCCTCTGTGTGGTCAAAAAGGAAAAGGGTATATTCTAACTATTTGAGGTAAGAGGGACTATTTGGTAAAATCAGAAAAGCTAACAAGTAAAGGATGTTTTTGAGAATAAAGTTTTAGAGATTTCCTGTCCTAGGGGTTTTCCAGTTTCTAGGGTCACGTCCTACAGTCAACATATGCTCTGATGCCATATCTGTTGCGACCCGACGTCAAACGGTCAAGCCTCTGTGTATTTGTGCCATCCCTGAATTAGTATGCTGGCACACACAGTACATTAGTGTATATATCAAAGTGCAATCACATGTCTAAATAATGTAAAACAAATATATACCTCATAGTCTCAGCGGACACAATAAAACGGGTGCAGAGTCCCATCAATGCCATCAGCAAGTTGAGTGTAGACCATAACCCTATATTGTAACTCTTACTCGATGAAGAAACATCTACAACATGACATGTTGCAGCCGTGTAGGTTAGTACATTGAATGTACTGGCAAGATCACAATAGGGAAACAAATGATAAAACTATACTATATGCAATATGGCTTTGTGGCTCTGTGTCTGAGGTTTTTGCGTAAAAGCTGGTTTTATTTTTCCCACAACAAAGGAATGTCCTGGAATCTCTACTACAAAGCAGGTACCTATACATGACATGGTTCCGCCAACCGATGTCTCATAGCCCATATCATCATAAGTTGCCCACAATTATGTTTTCGATCCAGTGTTGATAGTTCCGAGATAGATCCAAGTCTAGAGGCTCAATTTGTTCATAAACGGGGACACGACTGATTGCTTAGGTTTTAACCCACTACAGAGGTTGAAAAGCGGCATCAGTGCTAATGTCCAGGTGGTGCAGAGAGGTGGGGAGCATCCAATTTTGTTTTGATGGTGAGGCGAGGAGACATCAGGATCAAGCAGGCATTGGTGTAAACTGTGGTGCTTTGCATGAACTCCAGCGGTGTTGTGAGCTCGAGGCGGTGGGTCCGGTGCTTCCTGGACGTCCAAAACATGTCAAAGAGGTTCTCAACAACGAGGGATAGTAGGCTATGGAAGGAAGAGTTTAGAAGATGCTTACACGCGTCGGAAACGACTGGTGAACCATGTGATCTCCGGCGAGATCCAAATGGTGAGGTCGTGTGATACGGTGGGTTATGGCGAGAGGTTTCGACGGGAATCAGGAGAGGAGCATCGTGGCTATTTATAAGACAACTTGCTTGGGTAAGGGATGGACTTGGGGTAGGGTTTCCAAGAGGACAGGATGCGGCCGCAGCGTCGGGTGCCTATACGCGTAGGATCTTGTTCTGTACGCAATACGTGGGGAAGAAGAAAGAGTGGGGCTGTCCTGGCAGCGACCGTGGGGGTAGGGAGAGAGGGTCGGGCGACCGACGTGATTGGTATTGGGCGAGCGTGGATTCCTCGTGCGTGTGGGTGTTGGCCTGATCTGTCTCGTGCGCCTGAGGCTGGTGGCCTCGCTTGGCTAATGCTCAGCTGGGCCACGGCCTGGCCTCGTGGGCGTTTTTTTAAACAGTGAGGAAAAAACGAAATAAGTTTTTATATATATAGGCATATTATATATCAAAATTTTCAGAAAATAAAATCCTAAAATATGAACATATTT
>NW_025231024.1:0-12279 GCF_018294505.1 Triticum aestivum
GTCACTTTACTCGTTCCGTAACACATCATCCCGTGATCAACTCCTTGGTCACATTGCGCATATGATGATGTCCTACCGAGTGGGCCCAGAGATACCTCTCCGTTTACACGGAGTGACAAATCCCAGTCTCGATCCGCATAAAACAATAGATACTTTCGGAGATACCTGTAGTGCACCTTTATAGTCACCCAGTTACGTTGTGACGTTTGATACACCCAAAGCACTCCTACGGTATCCCGGAGTTACACGATCTCATGGTCAAAGGAAGAGATACTTGACATTGGCAAAGCTCTAGCAAACGAACTACACGATCTTTGTGCTATGCTTAGGATTGGGTCTTGTCCATCACATCATTCTCCTAATGATGTGATCCCGTTATCAACGACATCCAATGTTCATAGCCAGGAAACCATGACTATCTGTTGATCACAACGAGCTAGTCAACTAGAGGCTCACTAGGGACATATTGTGGTCTATGTATTCACACGTGTATTACGATTTCCGGATAATACAGTTATAGCATGAATAAAAGACAATTATCATGAACAAGGAAATATAATAATAATACTTTTATTATTGCCTCTAGGGCATATTTCCAACATTAAAGTCTTCTAAAGAAGAGATTGAAGTTGCTCATGATCAACTTAAAGAGGATTTTGAGCACCTTGACCTTGTCTACAAGAATGTCAAAGGAGAGCTCACCAAACTCTCTAAGTCTTATGAGGAACTTCAAGCTGCTCATGTGAAGTCTCTAGTTTCTTCTAGCTCCTCTCATATTGTCAATGATTCTTGTGCTACTAACTCTACTCCTTGTGAAGCATCTAACTTGAAGGAGAATGTTGAGCTAAGGGCTAAACTTGTTTTGCTAACTAGCAATTATGGGAAATTAGAAGAAAGTCATGAAAAGCTCTCGGGCTCTCATGATGACCTTCTAATCTCCCATGAAAGGCTAAAGTTAGCTCATGAGGCTATTGTGACTAAGGTAACATCTCCTGAGCCTCATG
Organism: Triticum aestivum; assembly: GCF_018294505.1. NCBI lineage: Eukaryota > Viridiplantae > Streptophyta > Magnoliopsida > Poales > Poaceae > Triticum > Triticum aestivum. Next base: position 1,005 of record NW_025231024.1, read on the forward strand.
TGGACATTAGCACTATATTTACTCAAAATGATTTATTGACATGTGCTAGTCCTAGTAATTCATCTAGACATATTATAGCTGATTCTTGTGATGAATTGCTCTCATTGCCTTGTTGCTCTAATAATGAAGTTTCTACTTCCTCTAGTACTTTTGTTGATACTAACCTTGTAGAGGAAAACAAAGGGCTCAAGGCTCAAGTCACTATTTTGAAGAAAGACTTGGAAATGTGTCATGAAGGAAATTCCACTCTCAACAATATTTTGAGTGGTCAAAAATCCCCTCATGACAAGGGTGGACTTGGTTTCATCTCCAACAACAAGAAGTCCGAAAAGGAATAAGGAACAAGACCAAGTCAAGAATCCGGCCAACATCACATGCTTCAAGTGCAAGAATGTTGGACACCATGTGAGATCTTGTCCATTGAAGAAGAAGGCTTCAAATGTGAAGCAACAAGGGATGCGGCCTCAAGTTCAATCTCAAGGTCAACCTCAAGTTCAATCTCAAGGTCAACCTCAAGCTGAAGAAAGGCCACTACCAATAATGAACCAAGGAAATGCTCCCCAAATTGAGAAAGTAAAGAAGAAGAGAAGGGGGAGCACATGTTGCTATATTTGTTGTGAGAAGGGACACATATCTTCATCTTGTCCCAACGGTAACATCCCTAAGCCTCCTCTAGTCAATGATCATTATTTGCTTAGGAAGGATGTTGTTGGCAATTTGTTTGCCAAGTTTGTTGGCGCCCAAAGTGGTTTGGAAATGAAAAAGGCCATTTGGGTTGCCAAGCCTATTGTGTCTAACTTCTTAGGACCCAACTTGGTTGGGGACCATCAAGCTCAACCTTGATCAATAGGTGTGTGGAGGACATTGGAGATTTTGCTAGTTCATGAAGAAAAGAATATTCACCATTTATTTGTTCGAGCCAAGTCATGTGGATTATCTTCATATTATCTATCCAGTGTTCCTCCTTGTGGTAACTTGTATTTGTATTGCTTACATTGAAAGTTACTCGCCCCCTGCATGCTTAGGTTTTGTATCTAGCATGTGCATTTATATGTTGTACTTCCTAGTATGCTTGATTTGTGTTATCTAGCATGTGTAGGTTGCATTGCACATCATATAGTGTTGCTTGTTGTCTTGAGCCTTATTTGTATGTTGTTTGGCTCTTGCGAGATATTAGTGGATCATCACATTATGGGGGAGTGTTATGTTTTGTGCGCATCACAAACTCAAAATGTGAATATGAGAAATACCAGATAGTATTGATACTCAATATTATCTAGTCACTATGTGGTATGTCAAGCTCATTTGAAATTCAGGTTCTCAGAGTATCAATTAATTATCTCTTGTAGGTGGTTATTTTCCTTTGTTGTGTTCTTGCCGTGGTATCCAGAAAGTTGCACTAGAAAAGTTCTGGATACCCCGCGCGCACGAGATCTTTTAACCCCCGTGCGCACGGGGTGTTGCGTAACTCTCTGGGTACCCCGTGTGCACGGGGTCTTTTGACCCCCGTGCGCACGGGATGGTTGTTGATTATGATCTTGTGCTTCTTCGGATTCTACCACCGAGTGTTAATTCCAAATACCAATTGGTATTTCTTCTCGTGGTAGAATTTTATGATCATCTTCTTCTCGGCTTGTGCTTCAACTTGCCTTATCTCACTGCTTGTACTATCTGTTATCTACTTGAGTGAGATAAGCCTTTGAGCATGTGTGTAGTGTATATCCTTTATGCTCTTTAATTTTTTTTGTTAGTTCATATGTTGTACTTTGTGTGCGGTCCTGTGTGGATTCGTCACTTTGATATAATTTGGACAACTTGAATGATGTATGTCATTATTGGAGTATTCATCTTTTAAGTGTTCTTTTGCCCAAATTATATCTCTTTGGATCTTGGTAGGCATGTGCATGCATATTTATTTATATATTTCTTCATGCCTTGCTTGCTCTCTTGATCCTCTATATAGGGTAAACTCCATAATATCATTAATGGTTAAAGGTGTGCATGGAATTCAAGTTCATATCCTTTTGCACATACTTATTGTGGAGTTTGCCCTATGTATTGTGGTTGTGCTTACAACTTCGGACCCAATAAGTTTGGGGACCAAATTGTACCTTAATGTGTTTTAGGTACATTGGAGAAGCATTGGATGATTGGCTTATTCATGGGGAAGGTGGAGACACCATGGAATATTATTAGAGCCAAGCTTGGTTGATTCATTGTTTTGAGAGAGAAGATAAATGAAAACCCGGTTCAGTTGTAAGTGTTTCATTCTCACCATGTAAACCCGGTTATACAAAATTTGGGTCTTTTTGTTGGATATGCATCAAACTCCCACACTTACTATATTCTCAATAAATCCACGGGATGTGTTGAGGAAATGGTGAATGTGGAGTGTGATGAGAATAACGGCTTCCATGAGGAGCAATTTGTTTCAAGTGTTGTAGGTGATGAGGCTCCGTCCCAAGCTACAAGTACAATGGGGATTGGTCATATTCTTCCACAAGAAACACCCCTCGTCCATGTAGAAGAAGAAGGAGTAAGAGCCCCTCTTCTGGATCGACCATAAGGGAAGTCATCACCCCCAACACAAGAGCAAGATGTTGTGGGAGATCATATACCTATCCAAGAACAAGATCAAGTCCCTCATGTTCGCGTACTAGATCAAGGGCCTCTTGAACCAATGCTTTCTCTCTTGGTAACAAGTACTTACTTCATGCATTTATTCAAGTTAGAGTCAACATTGTGTGTGTTGCATCATGGCATGATTAGTACTTGTTGAGTGAGTGCTTGTATGTTTTGCATATATGTTTACACTCATGAGTTGTTGGATATATTTTGGACCCATTCTTAGCATGATTATCATATTGGATATCTCCATTATCCCGTGTCCAAAATATGTTCTTTGGATCCTTTGAATGTTTGATTCTTTTGTCATATCATTTTGGTGCATTCTATGGATGCTCAATATAGTGCGAATTTCTTCGTTTGTTCATAACTGGATATGTGCATTTGATTCCACTCATAATATGAGAAATGCACAAATTAAGGAGGAACTCATACTATATTGGCCGTCTAGATTTTTCTTCCATTTTGGTACTTGTTGCCAATGGGGGAGAAGTTTAGAGGGTTTAGGTGAAGTGGGTTGGTTCCTGTCATTCATGCTTATCTACTTTTGTTGTGCTTGCTCATTGCATGGATGTGTATATAGAGGAAACTCCACCAAGTTATTTCATGTGCATATATTGTGGGGGAGTTTCCTCTATATATTGTGGTTCTACTAGCATCAAATTCTTGTGTAGTGTTTCGATGCTAGTACAACTGGTTTTGATAACATCAACTATCTTTGTGATGTTTGAAGCTATCAAAACCACCTCAAGTATACAATTTATTCTCGGATAGATTGAATACTTGTTTTAAATTCATTATATAAACCCTCTTGTTGAGATTGTCATCAATTACCAAAATGGGGGAGATTGAAAGGGCATGTAGCCCCTAAGTGTGGTTTTGGTAATTAAATGACAATCTCTATGGACTAATGTTTTCAGTGAGATATATTTGAAGGTTTTGTCCATAGATAGTGCCTCAAGGATATTGGACGGAATCAAGGATGAAGTCCATATATATGAAGATAGTGCCTCAAGGATATTGGACGGAATCAAGGATGAAGTCCATATATATATGAAGATAGTGCCTCAAGGATATTGGATGGAATCAAGGATGAAGTCCATATATATGAAGATATATTTGCCCTATGCTTTGGTATTAAATGAAAATTCATATGGAGCATCAAGTGCATTGGATCTTATATGAAGATATGTTCCATAGTGATGCTTGAAGTGCATTGGGTTGTTTTGTGAAGTCTGCCATCAAAGCATCCGAAGAAGTCCTCATGGTATCCTTCTCTGGATACCCCGTGCACATGGGCTTGTACCTTGCGCACAGGGTCGAGTGTCAACTCTCTGGATACCCCATGCTCACGGGGCCTAGGTGTTGGCTCTCAAGATGCCATATCCAGTGAGGTTTCAAGTTGGTCTTCAGGTACTTCTATTGAAGCCATCAAGATTGGTTTCAATGCCTAATCTAATTATGTTCATGATGGAGTGCACTGGAGGATCTCAAAGATTGATATATTTGGGCTTCTGAGGATCAAGGCTTGAGAGAGTAATCAAAGAGAAGAATTCAAGTTATGGTCTCAAGACAAGATCATGGTGAGCTCATGTGTTGGGTTTCGGTTGATCATGTCTTGAAGCAAGCAACTAGAGTGACGAATTCATTATGCCTCTCAAGAGATTGTGATGGAGTTTTTAAAAGGGCAAGTGTTGACAAAGATGATATTCATAGTGGAACTTGATATGGTCATGGAAGAGTCTTTTGTGATATAGTCTTGAAGCAATGAAGGGAAATGAAGAGTTCATTGTGGCTTTCAAGAAACCAAAATGGAGCTTCGAGTAAAGATGTTGGTTGACCAAGATGAAGCTCGAAGATTATATCTAAGTGGTCAACTCTCAAAGCACAAACATTGTACCACGTGAGATCAAGTGATCTAGTGGTATGGTAAGTAATTGTTAATTGTGCTTTGTTACCTAACCCATGCTATGTGTTTGGTATGTCTATGTGGGTTAGGTGTTTCTCATGGGCTTGCATCAAAAGGAAAGATCTCAAGTAGCCTATGTGTGGATGACATCAAGTGGTGATGGTCATCGGGTTCGAGGAGTCCAAGTGCAAGATGAGAAGCCGGAGGTTATATGCTTTGAATCTTGCGGTCCACATCATGATAATGCTCATGTGAAGATGGGCTTAAGTTAATTCTTCCCTCATTACAATATGAGGAATCAATTCGAGCATCTTCACCAAGTGGTTGTGGACAAGAAAGGGATTCCAACTTGAGACAAGCATTGGAGTCATCACCAAGCTCAAGTTGAATATGCAAGGAAAAGGTATACCTTAGCTAGGTTTTCCTAGTTTTGCCAGTCTCATGGTGCTTGGAGGGAGACCGGATTATAGGTTTGATAGCCGTACTATCAAGAGGGACTCTCGGGCAAGTAGCTTGATCATGTCGCATGTAGAGAGCTCAAACCTTTGCATTACTTGCATCATTATTTATTGTTGATCTTGGGTGGTTCTCTATGTGAGGACCTTGGGCTTTTCCATAGCTTCAAAACAAACCCAAGATCATTGAATTCGGAGTCCGTATGCCAAAGTTATCACTGTTTTAGTGGGCTGCTGCAGGCTGTTCTGGGTACCCCGTGGACACGGGGTTTTTGACCCCCGTGGGCACGGGGCCCCGTGCACACGGGCCTGTACCGTGCGCACGGGACCCCGTGGGCACGGGGTCTAAACCCCCGTGGGCACGGGGTGTCCAGGAAGTGTCCGTTGGAGCCCCAACGGCTAGTTTTGGAAGTTGCCTATAAAAGATCCCTTCCTCCCCACTGGTTTGGGGGTTGTTCATTCACATTCTAAACATCATTTTGAGCCTCTTACCACCTCTCCCAAACCCATATCTCCCTTCTAAGTGAAGGGTGATTTGTGGATGGATCTTGGAGTCATTTGTTGATTTCCTCCATTGCATCCCCTCTCTTCAATCTCCCACTTTCTTGAGTTGCATCTTGTGAGATTGAGAGAGTGAGTTGAGCATTTGTTGCTTGACCTTGCATTGCATTTGTTGCATTGGTTTGAGCTCCCCGCATCGATTTGTTCGTGTGAGAGCCCGTGAGTTTATTACTCTTGGAGGCTTCGCCTCCTAGACAGTTTGGTGATATATTGAAAAGATTGTGAAGAGGCCTATGTGGCCAAGGTTCCCTCGGAAGCTTCCTTTTGTGGTGTGCTCCGAGGAAGGGTGTTCAAGTGGCCTAGGTGGTCAAGTTCCTCCGGAAGCTTCCGTGGTTGTGGTGTGCTCCGGAGAGGTTTGTAAAGGTGTGGTGGTCGCCTTCAAGACCAACCCCGAGTGAACCGAGGCTCATCCGTTGGGGGTGACTCGAAAGGGAGAATACGGTGAGTCACTTCGTGACGCCCCAGAGCTTTGGCTACGACACCGCTCTAACGGAGATTAGCACTCTCACGAGTGTGAACTTCGGGATAAATCCGCGTCCCCGACTCACTTGTGGTTATCTCATACCCACACTCTTTACTTTCTGCAATTCATACTTGCCCATATTGATATATCTTGTGATAGTTGAATTGCTTAGTTGTTCCTTCATTTCCATATCTTGTGATATAGTTTGTGCTTGCTAGTTTGCTTAATTGCCTATCTTGTTTAGCATAGGTTGTTGGTGCATTTAGTTGAGCCTAGCATATTTAGGATTTGTGCTTGAAAAGTATCCGTTAGTTTAATTCCGCATTAGGATAAAGCCAAATCCGTAAAAGTTTTAAAACTCCTATTCACCCCCCCTCTAGTCGTCATCTAGATCATTTCACCAACCTTTAGTACCGGTTCCTGCCACGAACCGGCACTAAAGGGGTCTAACCTATAGTCCCGGTTGGAGACACAAACCGGGACTATATGACAATTTTCAAACTTGGAAAAATCATAACTAAATCATCCTAATTCAGAAAAATACATATAATATATCAAAATTTGCAGAACAAAAAGATTGATCCGCTGAGACAACAATTTTTCCATTTCGATTTTTTTTTTAAAATCTCAAAATTCCAAAGGGGAAATAGAGTTTTGGACGTTTTTAGACGTTTTGTGCCTTTAGTGCTAGGGTTTAGATTTCAGAGTTTAGGGTTAGGTTTTATGGTTTAAACCCTTAGTTTTTACTATTTAGCATAGAGTTTCCGACGTTTTAAGTCTCGGGTTTAGGGTTTAGGACAATTTTTGAAATGACAAAATTGTAAAAGGAAAAAAAGATATGCTCTAATTTATGTTTTTTAAAATTTTGGTTAAATCTTGTCAAACCGGTCAAACAACTGATTCAAGAAATATAGAGTGTTACTAAATAATTATGCAATAATATTAGTGTTACTTATTCAAGAAGTATTAATGTTGCTACATAATTTCAGTTTTTTTAATTTTGGTTAAATCTGGTCAAACTATGGTCAAACTACTTATTCAAGAAGTATTAATGTTGCTACATAATTATTAAAGAATATTAGTGTTACTAAATAATTATTTCAATTTTTTGAATTTTGGTCAAATCTGGTCAAACTATGGTCAAACTGTGGTCAAACTTATTCAAGAAATATTAGTGTTACTAAATGTTTTTTAGAGTAATGGTTCCAAACTCAAACGGTGAAACGTGTGACCTAATACTCAAGCTAAACTGCTGAGGGTTAATAGGATTGACAGCTTACATTTGTCAGGAAAACAACAAGTGCAGACTTGGAAACGAGGGAGAATAGAACCCGAAAGTTAAGCGTGCTCAGGCTAGAGTAGTGGAAGGATGGGTGATCATCCGGGAAGTTAGATGATTTGGAATGATGAGGGGTGATTAGAGATTAGATATTAAATTGAGCAGTGGTGAGGAGTGATTAGAGATTAGAGGTTAAAATAATTCAAAAAATTGAAAATAAAAAAAAATCAAATATTTTTTACCTTTAGTACCGGTTGGTAACACCAACCGGTACTAAAGGTCCCCATACCACGGCGCGAGCTCACGCCACGTGGTGGGCCTTTAGTGGCGGTTCGTGCCGAACCGGTACTAAAGGGGGGGGGGGGCTTTAGTCTCCACCCTTTAGTGCCGGTTGTAGAACCGGCACTAAAGGCTCTTACGAAACGGTTTTAAAGCTCCGGTTTCTACTAGTGCTACCTCGATAGAGAACTTTCCTCGTGGCCTGATCCTTGATCAAAAAGAATAAAGGATGGAATTCGATGAATACATGATTATCAATGGTAATGCGATGAACAAAGAGAAGATTTTTGTTGGCACTAGGAACATGCAAGAATTTTCTAAGATGAATCTTGCGAGAAGGGGTATGTATAACCGAATGACCTATGTGACGTATCCTCATACCTGCACCACTTGCCTTGTGAATTTGGTCTTTGCCATGATATTTCTCACGAAGGGTCACCTTCTCAAGTTCTCCCGTGAGGTGGTTGGTAGCACCACTGTCAAGATACCAATTAGTATCAACACCATATGACCCATCGGCGGCGGCAGCTACCTTGTCATCTTCATCAGAGGAGGCATCGTCTTCATCGAAACGATACCAGCAGTCCTTGGCCGTGTGGCCCGGCTTGCCGCAAATCTGGCAACGTACGACATCAGGACGTGATCTGCCCGAGCCGCCACCGCTGCCACCCCCGCCGCGACGGCCCCTGTTGTTGGCGAAGTTGGGACGTCCGCCGCGAGAGGAGTTGCTGGAGCTGCCACCACCTTGCTTGCCCTTGTGTCGGGGAGGACCGCGAGAGCGCGAGGAGTACCCGCCGCACCCGCGAGTGGCGGCGTTGGCCGAGGATTTGATGCCACCGCCGGTGTTGTGAAACTGTGCCACACGCTGATCAAAGTTGCACAGCACGGAGTACAGCTCGTCGATGGAGACCAGTGTGACACGGGCGTCGAGGGCGGAGACGAGAGGCTGGTAGTCCATGTCCAGCCCATGCAGCAGGTAGGAGATGAGCTCATCGTCCTGGATGGGCTTGCCGGCCGCGGCGAGTTCATCCGCAAGGCCACGCATATGAGCGTAGTATGCAGCAACCGATTGGGTGCCCTTCTGTGCATTGATCAAGGCAGTGCGAATATTGTTTACACGGCTCAAAGATTGAGAAGAAAACATGCCTGCAAGCGCCACCCAGAGGGTGTGCGTGGTGGTGACCGTGGTCACCGCGATCAGCACTTCCTTGGAGAGGTTGTTGAGGAGGTAGCCGAGCACTTGTTGATCTTCCCTCACCCAGATGGGATGGAGAGGGTTGACCGTCGACGACTCCTTGCCGTCCTTGTCCTTGGCGACGAGGAGGCGGGTGGGTTCCGGCATCGTTCCGTCGACGTAGCCGAAGAGCCCAGCTCCCCTTAGCTGCGGCGTAACCTGAGTTCGCCACAAGACGTAGTTCGTCCGGGAGAGCTTCTCCGTGACCTGACCGAGATTGCTTGGGGCGGCGCTGGAGGAAGACATGGCTTGGGACTATGGAGCAGCTAGGGTTTGGAAGAGGAGGCTCTGTATACTATGTGCGAATAGGCGAAAGCGTCTTACCCATCGTGGGGGCACTGTTGCGTGTTATATAGGCCAGAAGCGCACCTCCCTGGATAGCGCATACAGTAGTTTAGATTACAATCTTGAGAAGAAAGAAAGAAAGAGGTAGAAATAAGGACTCTAGTTAAGATAAACCTCCTTCCTAACTACCTAACACATATGCGCAAGTAATGCAATCCTCCTGCCACGCTACAACTTGTGTTTAACACATAGAACCTTACAAAACGGAAGAGTAGCAGCTCGTTAGTCCTATAAAGTCAGGTGATCGAGCTTGCGACAGTCCAATATCTTCTGGTCTAATTGCATAGGTTGTATTGCCAAGCTGAATGCGACAGATGACTAACCTTGTTACAAAACCCTACTGCCCATTGTGAGTGATCTGTTACAGTAATAAAATTATCTTCTCTGGACTTTGATATAATAATAAGAGCATGTACCGCGTATGATCCACTGGATCGTAAATATACCTCATTAATAGTAGAGTCCAAAGAGGGGGGAAAAAGACTATGAAACTATAAATTGATGTGTAATTCAGACCGTCGAGCAAGAGCAAGCAACTCTCAAGCAACAGCAGCACTTAGCCAGATCATTTTCTACTTCCAAGCTCCAACTGCTCCCTGCAGCTTCCTTGTGGCAGCCAAAAGTCAATCTTGGGAACAGAGTTGCCTATTTGAGCTCCAAGCAGTAATGTTCATCTCCAATCAATCGATCCTTCAAATCTTCAGATCTCAGAATTCATCATGCTGGTGTCAGCATTTTTTGCCTTTTCTTTCTTTCTTGCATGGATGCCCTCGATGCCTGTATCTAACAGGATTTCCCAATCTGCTGCTGATACAGAATCCTCACTCTTGCCCTCGCTACCACCTTGTTCTTCATCACCAATTTCCAATAACTGATAGTGCGTCGTTATTTGCAACCGCAACCCTAAAATATAAAGGAGCATGTACTTTAGTACTTCTCCGGCGTCATAGGGAACAAAAACATGGATATAGCTAAGCAGGCAGTATGTGAAGATGATCTTTACGCAGTAGATTTGATAACAAGAACAGAAAATACTAGTTACCTTCGCCACCCTGCCAAACATGCAAGACCTTCGACCCTTTACCGAAAAAGGGTTTCCCCCCGCTTTGTATTACAAAGCAACCAACACCGATACAGAGGAGTGCTTGGGCGAGAAGCACAACAAGCCCAAATGAAAGAGAAAGAACAAAGAAGAAGAAAGAAATGCCAACAACGGCAGCTCGACAAAGCGCGGATGACCCGCCACCGCTGCGCCCTCCGAAATTGACCCACCACAGACCCAGGCTCCGACCCGCCGCGTACCAAGCAGCACCTCCAGCAAGGGATGCGACGTCGACGACGCTGCTGCCCGGACGTGTCCTAGGGTTTCCCCCGGCACGCGAAAGGAAGTGGGGAATGGATACATCCGACACCCTCCAAGAAGGGATGGTGGCAACCGCAGGTGTCACTGCATCGGAGCCGGAAGAGAGCCGGCAAGGGATTTCTCCCGCACTCCAAGACCCTTTCACGTCCATGAATGTTCAGTATCCTCTTGAGCCTGGGGAATATGAAGCACTCACCAGTTTACCACAAATTATGACTAAATCAGATGCAGAAATATTTGGTATGTGAGAGCTTGCGAACCGACAGGCATTTATTGTAATATTTTTTAATCTACAATCTATGATAGTATTAGTTGCGATGAGATGTAACATGCTTGTTTCGTAAGGACATACTTTACTAATTACCTGAAACTAATGGAGCACCACAAATAAACATGACCGTCTTCTGTACCTGTTACTGGAACTGGAAGATTGGGATGGGAAACGACAGAAAGAACGGCAGACCTATGAGGTAGTGTACCAGTGCACGCATTCTTCTGCATGTCCCATATCTTTATTTGAAAAAACAAGGCGTGCATTATTACAAATATTATTATTGCATTGTATAAATATTCTTTTCAATGAAATAGCAGACCTTGGCGGTCTTGTCCAAAGAGCCAGTAACCAAATACTTCTGACTGTCACGCGTGAAGAAATCTAGGCACCTCACGTAATGCGAATGCCGAGACAGGCTATACTTGTATTTGGGAGAATCAAGACTACAGACCTGAACACCAATCATAAGAGCTTTCGATCAAGGTATG
>NW_025231025.1:0-630 GCF_018294505.1 Triticum aestivum
TGTGCCTTTGAATGTTGAATTTTGAACACACAAAAAGTCAGGAGTTCAAATAAGTTTTAAAAAATGAAATTCCTTTGTAACAGACGAGTTTCCGTATGAAATCCTGATACTTTGAAAGAGATCGTCCGTTTTGTACACGAAGTGCATCAAGTTTTTGCCTTAACCCTCTCAACTTTCTTGCACATGCTATGTGGATGAAATGATGATACCATGCTAACTTTCAACCTTTTCAGAGTTCATTTGAAATGCTTTTCAATTTTATGGTCTTATAGCTCAAAATAATTAGTAAATGCATGAAAAATAACAAATGAAGTCAGAAAGGATTGAAAAATGATGGTGTGGCTTTGAATGGTGCATTTTGAACACACAAAAAGTCAGGAGTTCAAATAAGTTTGAAAAAATGAAATCCCTTTGTAACAGACTAGTTTCCGTATGAAATCCTGACACTTTGAAAGAGATGGTCCGTTTTGTACACGAAGTGCATCCAGTTTTTGCCGTAACCCTCTCAACTTTCTTGCACATGCTATGTGGATGAAATGATGATACCATGCCAACTTGCAACCTTTTCAGAGTTCATTTGAAATGCTTTTCAATTTTATGGTCTTATAGCTCAAAATATTTAGTTAATGC
>NW_025231025.1:1760-3396 GCF_018294505.1 Triticum aestivum
CTTATAGCTCAAAATAATTAGTTAATGCATGAAAAATAACAAATGAAGTCAGAAAGGATTGAAAAATGATGATGTCGCTTTGAATGTTGAATTTTGAACACACAAAAAGTCAGGAGTTCAAATAAGTTTTAAAAAATGAAATCCCTTTGTAACAGACGAGTTTTCGTATGAAATACTGATACTTTGAAAGAGATCGTTCATTTTGTACACGAAGTGCATCCAGTTTTTGCCGTAACCCTCTCAACTATCTTGCACATGCTATGTGGATGAAATGATGATACCATCCCAACTTTCAACCTTTTCAGAGTTCATTTGAAATGCTTTTCAATTTTATGGTCTTATAGCTCAATATAATTAGTTAATGCATGAAAAATAACAAATGAAGTCAGAAAGGATTGAAAAATGATGATGTGGCTTTGAATGTTGAATTTTGAACACACACAAAGTCAGGAGTTCAAATAAGTTTTAAAAAATGAAATCCATTTGTAACAGACGAGTTTCCGTATGAAATCCTGATACTTTGAAAGAGATCGTCCGTTTTGTACACGAAGTGCATCCAGTTTTTGCCGTAACCCTCTCAACTTTCTTGCACATGCTTTGTGGATGAAATGATGATACCATGCCAACTTTCAACCTTTTCAGAGTTCATTTGAAATGCTTTCCAATTTTAGGGTCTTATAGCTCAAAATAATTAGTAAATGCATGAAAAATAACAAATGAAGTCAGAAAGGATTGAAAAATGATGGTGTGGATTTGAATGCTGCATTTTGAACAAAAAAAAGTCAGGTGTTCAAATAAGTTTAAAAAAATGAAATCCCTTTCTAACAGACGAGCTTCCGTATGAAATCCTGATACTTTGAAAGAGATTGTCCGTTTTGTACACGAAGTGCATCCAGTTTTTGCCGTAACCCTCTCAACTTTCTTGCACATGCTTTGTGGATGAAATGATGATACCATGCCAACTTTCAACCTTTTCAGAGTTCATTTGAAATGCTTTTCAATTTTATGGGCTTATAGCTCAAAATAATTAGTTAATGCATGAAAAATAACAAATGAAGTCAGAAAGGATTGAAAAATGATGATGTCGCTTTGAATGTTGAATTTTGAACACACAAAAAGTCAGGAGTTCAAATAAGTTTTAAAAAATGAAATCCCTTTGTAACAGACGAGTTTTCGTATGAAATACTGATACTTTGAAAGAGATCGTTCATTTTGTACACGAAGTGCATCCAGTTTTTGCCGTAACCCTCTCAACTATCTTGCACATGCTATGTGGATGAAATGATGATACCATCCCAACTTTCAACCTTTTCAGAGTTCATTTGAAATGCTTTTCAATTTTATGGTCTTATAGCTCAATATAATTAGTTAATGCATGAAAAATAACAAATGAAGTCAGAAAGGATTGAAAAATGATGGTGTGGCTTTGAATGGTGCATTTTGAACACACAAAAAGTCAGGAGTTCAAATAAGTTTTAAAAAATGAAATCCCTTTGTAACAGTGGGTTTCCGTATGAAATCCTGATACTTTGAAAGAGATCGTCCGTTTTTTACACGAAGTGCATCCAGTTTTTGCCGTAACCCTCGCAACTATCTTGCACATGCTATGTGGATGAAATGATGATACCATGCCAAC
>NW_025231025.1:3406-4676 GCF_018294505.1 Triticum aestivum
GTAACAGTGGGTTTCCGTATGAAATCCTGATACTTTGAAAGAGATTGTCCGTTTTGTACACGAAGTGCATCCAGTTTTTGCCGTAACCCTCGCAACTATCTTGCACATGCTATGTGGATGAAATGATGATACCATGCCAACTTTCAACCTTTTCAGAGTTCATTTGAAATGCTTTTCAATTTTATGGTCTTATAGCTCAATATAATTAGTAAATGCATGAAAAATAACAAATGAAGTCAGAAAGGATTGAAAAATGATGATGTGGATTTGAATGGTGCATTTTGAACACACAACAAGTCAGGAGTTCAAATAAGTTTTAAAAAATGAAATCCATTTGTAACAGACGAGTTTCCGTATGAAATCCTGATACTTTGAAAGAGATCGTCCGTTTTGTACACGAAGTGCATCCAGTTTTTGCCGTAACCCTCTCAACTTTCTTGCACATGCTTTGTGGATGAAATGATGATACCATGCCAACTTTCAACCTTTTCAGAGTTCATTTGAAATGCTTTCCAATTTTAGGGTCTTATAGCTCAAAATAATTAGTAAATGCATGAAAAATAACAAATGAAGTAAGAAAGGATTGAAAAATGATGGTGTGGATTTGAATGCTGCATTTTGAACACAAAAAAAGTCAGGTGTTCAAATAAGTTTAAAAAAATGAAATCCCTTTCTAACAGACGAGCTTCCGTATGAAATCCTGATACTTTGAAAGAGATTGTCCGTTTTGTACACGAAGTGCATCCAGTTTTTGCCGTAACCCTCTCAACTTTCTTGCACATGCTTTGTGGATGAAATGATGATACCATGCCAACTTTCAACCTTTTCAGAGTTCATTTGAAATGCTTTTCAATTTTATGGTCTTATAGCTCAAAATAATTAGTTAATGCATGAAAAATAACAAATGAAGTCAGAAAGGATTGAAAAATGATGATGTCGCTTTGAATGTTGAATTTTGAACACACAAAAAGTCAGGAGTTCAAATAAGTTTTAAAAAATGAAATCCCTTTGTAACAGACGAGTTTTCGTATGAAATACTGATACTTTGAAAGAGATCGTTCATTTTGTACACGAAGTGCATCCAGTTTTTGCCGTAACCCTCTCAACTATCTTGCACATGCTATGTGGATGAAATGATGATACCATCCCAACTTTCAACCTTTTCAGAGTTCATTTGAAATGCTTTTCAATTTTATGGTCTTATAGCTCAATATAATTAGTTAATGCATGAAAAATAACAAATGAAGTCAGAAAGGATTGAAAAATGATG
>NW_025231025.1:11297-12278 GCF_018294505.1 Triticum aestivum
TCAAATAAGTTTTAAAAATGAAATCCCTTTGTAAGAGACGAGTTTCCGTATGAAATCCTGATACTTTGAAAGAGATCGTCCGTTTTGTACACGAAGTGCATCCAGTTTTTGCCGTAACCCTCTCAACTTTCTTGCACATGCTATGTGGATGAAATGATGATACGATGCCAACTTTCAACCTTTTCAGAGTTCATTTGAAATGCTTTTCAATTTTATGGTCTTATAGCTCAAAATAATTAGTAAATGCATGAAAAATAACAAATAAAGTCAGAAAGGATAGAAAAATGATGGTGTGGCTTTGAATGGTGCATTTTGAACACACAAAAAGTCAGGAGTTCAAATAAGTTTTAAAAAATGAAATCCCTTTGTAACAGACGAGTTTCCGTATGAAATCCTGATACTTTGAAAGAGATTGTCCGTTTTGTACACGAAGTGCATCCAGTTTTTGCCGTAACCCTCTCTAATTTCTTGCACATGCTATGTGGATGAAATGATGATACCATGCCAACTTTCAACCTTTTCAGAGTTCATTTGAAATGCTTTTCAATTTTATGGTCTTATAGCTCAAAATAATTAGTAAATGGATGAAAAATAACAAATGAAGTCAGAAAGTATTGAAAAATGATGATGTGGCTTTGAATGTTTAATTTTGAACACACAAAAAGTCAGGAGTTCAAATAAGTTTTAAAAAATGAAATCCCTTTGTAACAGATGGGTTTCCGTATGAAATCCTGATACTTTGAAAGAGATTGTCCGTTTTGTACACGAAGTGCATCCACTTTTTGCCGTGACCCTCTCAACTTTCTTGCACATGCTATGTGGATGAAATGATGATACCATGCCAACTTTCAACCTTTTCAGAGATCATTTGAAATGCTTTTCAATTTTATGGTCTTATAGCTCAAAGTAATTAGTAAATGCATGAAAAATAACAAATGAAGTGAGAAAAGATTGAAAAATAATGATGTGGCTTTGAATGGT
>NW_025231026.1:0-2042 GCF_018294505.1 Triticum aestivum
TTGCCCGTTTCTTGGACTAATACCCTATTTTGGGGTCTCGGAGTCATTTCCACGATTGACGAACCCCAGGATGCGTTTACGTGTCGATCATCAACACTCACATATTCGGTCGAATCGTGTCCATTTCGGGCACTATTACTCAGCGTTTTGGGGACCCAGAGCGATTTCCATGATTGATGAACCCCGGGTGCGTTTATGTGTCCGTCGTCAACACTCACAGTTTTGTCCAATTCTGACCTGTTTCATGGACTATTACTCACCGTTTTTGGGTCCCAAAATAATTTCCATAGTTGTGGAACTCCAAGGTGTGCTTACGTGTTGGTCATCAACACTCGCAGTTTTGGCCGATTCTGGCCCGTTTCATGGACTATTACTCGCCGTTTTGGGGTCCCAACGCGATCTCCATTGTTGTCGAACTCCAAGGTGCGGTTACGTGTCGGTCAACAAGAATCACAGTTTGGGCCGATTCTGGCCAGTTTCTTGGACTATAACTCTATTTTGGGGTCTCGGAGTCATTTCCACGATTGAGGAACCCCGGGGTGCGTTTACGTGTCGGTCATCAACACTCACATATTCGGCCGATTCTCGTCCGTTTCATGAACTATTACTCAGCGTTTTGGGGACCCAGAGCGATTTCCACGATTGATGAACCCCGGGTGCATTTATGTCCGTCGTCAACACTCACTGTTTTAACCAATTCTGACTTGTTTCATGGACTATTACTCACCGTTTTGTGGTCCCGAAGCGATTTCCATAGTTGTTGAACACCAAGACGTGCTTACGTGTTGGTAATCAACACTCGCAGTTTTGCCGATTCTGGCCCGTTTCATGGACTATTACTCACCGTTTTGGCGTCCCAAAGCGATTTCCATGGTTGTCGAACTCCAAGGTGCGCTCATGGGTCAGTCATCAGCAGTCACAGTTTGGGTCGATTCTTGCCGGTTTCTTGGACTATTACCCTATTTTGGGGTCTCAGAGTCATTTCCACGATTGACAAACCCGAGGGTGCGTTTATGTGTCGGTCATCAACACTCACATATTCGGCTGAATCATGTCTGTTTCGTGCACAATTACACAGCATTTTGGGGACCCATAGCGATTTCCACGATTGAGGAACCCTGGGTGCGTTTATCTATCCGTCGTCAACACTCATAGTTTTGTCCAATTCTGACCTGTTTCATGGACTATTACTAACCGTTTTGGCGTCCCGAGGCGATTTCCATAGTTGTTGAACTCCAAGGTGTGCTTACGTGTTGGTCATCAACACTCGCAGTTTCGGTCGATTCTGGCCCGTTTCATGGACTATTACTCACCGTTTTGGGGTCCCAAAGCGATCTCCATGGTTGTCGAACTCCAAGATGCGCTTACGTCGCTCATCAAGAATCACAGTTTGGTCCGATTCTGGCCCATTTCTTGGACTATTACTCTATTTTAGGGTCTCAGAGTCATTTCCACGATTGATGAACCCCGGGGTGCGTTTACGTGTCGGTCATCAACACTCACATATTCGGCCGATTCTAGTCCGTTTCATGCACTATTACTCAACGTTTTGGGTACCCAAAACAATTCCCACGATTGATGAACCCCGGGGTGCGTTTAGGTGTCCATCGTCAACACTGACAGTTTTGGCCAATTCTGACATGTTTCGTGCACTATTACTCACCGTTTTGGGGTCCCGAAGCGATTTCCATAGGTTTTGAACCCCAAGGTGTGCTTACATGTCGGTCATCAACACTCGCAGTTTTGGCCGATCCTGGCCCGTTTCATGGACTATTACTCATCGTTTTGGGGTCCCAAAGCCATTTCCATGGTTGTCGAACTCCAAGGTGCGCTCATGTTTCGGTCATCAACAATCACAGTTTGGGTCAATTCTTGCCCGTTTCTTGGACTAATACCCTATTTTGGGGTCTCGGAGTCATTTCCACGATTGACGAACCCCAGGATGCGTTTACGTGTCGATCATCAACACTCACATATTCGGTCGAATCGTGTCCATTTCGGGCACTATTACTCAGCGTTTTGGGGACCCAGAGCGATTTCCA
>NW_025231026.1:8893-12275 GCF_018294505.1 Triticum aestivum
GTTTCTTGGACTATAACTCTATTTTGGGGTCTCGGAGTCATTTCCACGATTGAGGAACCCCGGGGTGCGTTTACGTGTCGGTCATCAACACTCACATATTCGGCCGATTCTCGTCCGTTTCATGCACTATTACTCAGCGTTTTGGGGACCCAGAGCGATTTCCACGATTGATGAACCCCGGGTGCATTTATGTCCGTCGTCAACACTCACTGTTTTAACCAATTCTGACTTGTTTCATGGACTATTACTCACCGTTTTGTGGTCCCGAAGCGATTTCCATAGTTGTTGAACACCAAGACGTGCTTACGTGTTGGTAATCAACACTCGCAGTTTTGCCGATTCTGGCCCGTTTCATGGACTATTACTCACCGTTTTGGCGTCCCAAAGCGATTTCCATGGTTGTCGAACTCCAAGGTGCGCTCATGGGTCAGTCATCAACAGTCACAGTTTGGGTCGATTCTTGCCGGTTTCTTGGACTATTACCCTATTTTGGGGTCTCAGAGTCATTTCCACGATTGACAAACCCGAGGGTGCGTTTATGTGTCAGTCATCAACACTCACATATTCGGCTGAATCATGTCTGTTTCGTGCACAATTACACAGCATTTTGGGGACCCATAGCGATTTCCACGATTGAGGAACCCTGGGTGCGTTTATCTATCCGTCGTCAACACTCATAGTTTTGTCCAATTCTGACCTGTTTCATGGACTATTACTAACCGTTTTGGCGTCCCGAGGCGATTTCCATAGTTGTTGAACTCCAAGGTGTGCTTACGTGTTGGTCGTCAACACTCGCAGTTTCGGCCGATTCTGGCCCGTTTCATGGACTATTACTCACCGTTTTGGGGTCCCAAAGCGATCTCCATGGTTGTCGAACTCCAAGATGCGCTGACGTCGCTCATCAAGAATCACAGTTTGGTCCGATTCTGGCCCATTTCTTGGACTATTACTCTATTTTAGGGTCTCAGAGTCATTTCCACGATTGACGAACCCCGGGGTGCGTTTACGTGTCGGTCATCAACACTCACATATTCAGCCGATTCTAGTCCGTTTCATGCACTATTACTCAACGTTTTTGGTACCCAGAACAATTTCCACGATTGATGAACCCCGGGGTGCGTTTAGGTGTCCATCGTCAACACTGACAGTTTTGGCCAATTCTGACATGTTTCGTGCACTATTACTCACCGTTTTGGGGTCCCGAAGCGATTTCCATAGGTTTTGAACCCCAAGGTGTGCTTACATGTCGGTCATCAACACTCGCAGTTTTGGCCGATCCTGGCCCGTTTCATGGACTATTACTCATCGTTTTGGGGTCCCAAAGCCATTTCCATGGTTGTCGAACTCCAAGGTGCGCTCATGTTTCGGTCATCAACAATCACAGTTTGGGTCAATTCTTGCCCGTTTCTTGGACTAATACCCTATTTTGGGGTCTCGGAGTCATTTCCACGATTGACGAACCCCAGGATGCGTTTACGTGTCGATCATCAACACTCACATATTCGGTCGAATCGTGTCCATTTCGGGCACTATTACTCAGCGTTTTGGGGACCCAGAGCGATTTCCACGATTGATGAACCCCGGGTGCGTTTATGTGTCCGTCGTCAACACTCACAGTTTTGTCCAATTCTGACCTGTTTCATGGACTATTACTCACCGTTTTTGGGTCCCAAAATAATTTCCATAGTTGTGGAACTCCAAGGTGTGCTTACGTGTTGGTCATCAACACTCGCAGTTTTGGCCGATTCTGGCCCGTTTCATGGACTATTACTCGCCGTTTTGGGGTCCCAACGCGATCTCCATTGTTGTCGAACTCCAAGGTGCGGTTACGTGTCGGTCAACAAGAATCACAGTTTGGGCCAATTCTGGCCCGTTTCTTGGACTATAACTCTATTTTGGGGTCTCGGAGTCATTTCCACGATTGAGGAACCCCGGGGTGCGTTTACGTGTCGGTCATCAACACTCACATATTCGGCCGATTCTCGTCCGTTTCATGCACTATTACTCAGCGTTTTGGGGACCCAGAGCGATTTCCACGATTGATGAACCCCGGGTGCATTTATGTCCGTCGTCAACACTCACTGTTTTAACCAATTCTGACTTGTTTCATGGACTATTACTCACCGTTTTGTGGTCCCGAAGCGATTTCCATAGTTGTTGAACACCAAGACGTGCTTACGTGTTGGTAATCAACACTCGCAGTTTTGCCGATTCTGGCCCGTTTCATGGACTATTACTCACCGTTTTGGCGTCCCAAAGCGATTTCCATGGTTGTCGAACTCCAAGGTGCGCTCATGGGTCAGTCATCAACAGTCACAGTTTGGGTCGATTCTTGCCGGTTTCTTGTACTATTACCCTATTTTGGGGTCTCAGAGTCATTTCCACGATTGACAAACCCGAGGGTGCGTTTATGTGTCGGTCATCAACACTCACATATTCGGCTGAATCATGTCTGTTTCGTGCACAATTACACAGCATTTTGGGGACCCATAGCGATTTCCACGATTGAGGAACCCTGGGTGCGTTTATCTATCCGTCGTCAACACTCATAGTTTTGTCCAATTCTGACCTGTTTCATGGACTATTACTAACCGTTTTGGCGTCCCGAGGCGATTTCCATAGTTGTTGAACTCCAAGGTGTGCTTACGTGTTGGTCGTCAACACTCGCAGTTTCGGTTGATTCTGGCCCGTTTCATGGACTATTACTCACCGTTTTGGGGTCCCAAAGCGATCACCATGGTTGTCGAACTCCAAGATGCGCTTACGTCGCTCATCAAGAATCACAGTTTGGTCCGATTCTAGCCCATTTCTTGGTTTATTACTCTATTTTAGGGTCTCAGAGTCAATTCCACGATTGACGAACCCCGGGGTGCGTTTACGTGTCGGTCATCAACACTCACATATTCAGCCGATTCTAGTCCGTTTCATGCACTATTACTCAATGTTTTTGGTACCCAGAACAATTTCCACGATTGATGAACCCCGGGGTGCGTTTAGGTGTCCATCGTCAACACTGACAGTTTTGGCCAATTCTGACATGTTTCGTGCACTATTACTCACCGTTTTGGGGTCCCGAAGCGATTTCCATAGGTTTTGAACCCCAAGGTGTGCTTACATGTCGGTCATCAACACTCGCAGTTTTGGCCGATCCTGGCCCGTTTCATGGACTATTACTCATCGTTTTGGGGTCCCAAAGCCATTTCCATGGTTGTCGAACTCCAAGGTGCGCTCATGTTTCGGTCATCAACAATCACAGTTTGGGTCAATTCTTGCCCGTTTCTTGGACTAATACCCTATTTTGGGGTCTCGGAGTCATTTCCACGATTGACGAACCCCAGGATGCGTTTACGTGTCGATCATCAACACTCACATATTCGGTCGA
>NW_025231027.1:0-4459 GCF_018294505.1 Triticum aestivum
TATATATATATATACGTACCCCGAAAACATCCAGGAGCACCACGAAAACCTAATTCCACCGCCGCAACCTTCTGTATCCGCGAGATCCCATCTTGGAGCCTTCGCCGGTGCTCTGCCGGAGGGGGAATCGACCATGGAGGGCCTCTACATAATCTCCAAGGCATCTTCGATGAGTTGTGAGTAGTTTACAACAGACCTTCGGGTCCATAGTT
Organism: Triticum aestivum; assembly: GCF_018294505.1. NCBI lineage: Eukaryota > Viridiplantae > Streptophyta > Magnoliopsida > Poales > Poaceae > Triticum > Triticum aestivum. Next base: position 213 of record NW_025231027.1, read on the forward strand.
ATTAGCTAGATGGCTTCTTCTCTCTCTTTGAATCTGAATACAATGTTCTGCTCGATCTTCTTGGAGATCTATTCGATGTAACTCTTTTTGCGGTGTGTTTGTCGAGATCCGGTGAATTGTGGGTTTATGATCAAGTTTATCTATGAGAAATAATTGAATCTTCTCTGAATTCTTTTATGTGTGATTTGTTATCTTTGCAAGTCTCTTCGAATTATCAGTTTGGTTTGGCCTACTAGATTGATCTTTCTTGCAATAGGAGAAGTGCTTAGCTTTGGGTTCAATCTTGCAGTGTCCTTTCCCAGTGACAGCAGGGGCAGCAAGGCACGTATTGTATTGTTGCCATCGAGGATAAAAAGATGGGGTTTATATCATATTGCATGAGTTTATCCCTCTACATCAGGTCATCTTTCTTAATGCATTACTTTGTTCTTCATGAACTTAATACTCTAGATGCAGGCAGGAGTCGGTTGATATGTCGAGTAATAGTAGTAGATGCAGAATCATTTCGATCTACTTGTTGCGGACGTGATGACTATATGCATGATCATGCCTAGATATTCTCATAACTATGCACTTTTCTATCAATTACTCGACAATAATTTGTTCACCCACCATAATACTTATGCTATCTTGAGAGAAGCCACTAGTGAAACCTATGGCCCCCGAGTCTATCTTTTCTCATATAAGTTTCAATCTACTTTTTTTGCATCTTTTACTTTCCAAAATATATCACAAAAATACCAAAAATATTTATCTTATCTTATTATCTCTATCAGATCTCACTTTCGCAAGTAACCATGAAGGGATTGACAACCCCTTTATTGCGTGGGTTGCGAGGTTCTTGTTTGTTTGTGTACGTACGAGGGACTTTTGAGGAGCCTCCTACAGGATTGATACCTTGGTTCTCAAAGACTGAGGGAAATACTTATGCTACTTTGCTGCATCACCCTTTCCTCTTCAAGGGAAAAACCAACGCATGCTCAAGAGGTAGCCGCGCCCCCTGCCTCGTGGGCCCCCTAAAGCTCCACCGACCTCAACTTCAACTCCATATATTCATGTTCAGGGATAAAAAATAGGAGAGAAGGATTCATCGCCTTTTACGATACAGAGCCGCCGCCAAGCCCTAAATTCTCTTGGGAGGGCTGATCTGGAGTCCGTTCGGGGCTCCGGAAAGGGGAATCCGTCATCGTCGTCATCATCAAACATCCTCCATCACCAATTTCATGATGCTCACCGCCTTGCTTGAACAATTCCATCGTAGGCTTGCTGGACGGTGATGGGTTGGATGAGATTTACCATGTAATCGAGTTAGCTTTGTTAGGGTTTGATCCCTAGTATCCACTATGTTCTGAGATTGATGTTGCTATGACTTTGCTATGCTTAATGCTTGTCACTAGGGCCCGAGTGCCATGATTTCAGATTTGAACCTATTATGTTTTCATGAATATATGTGAGTTCTTCATCCTATCTTGCAAGTCTATAGTCACCTATTATGTGTTATGATCCGTTAACCCCGAAGTGACAATAATCGGCATACTTACCAGTGATGACCGTAGTTTGAGGAGTTCATGTATTCACTAAGTGTTAATGCTTTGGTCCGGTATTCTATTAAAAGGAGGCCTTAATATACCTTAGTTTCCAATAGGACCCCGCTACCATGGGAGGGTAGGACAAAAGATGTCATGCAAGTTCTTTTCCATAAGCACGTATGACTATATTTGGAATACATGCCTACATTACATTGATGAACTGGAGCTAGTTCTGTGTCACCCTATGTTATAACTATTACATGAGGAATCGCATCCGACATAATTATCCATCACTGAACCAATGCCTACGAGCCTTTCACATATTTCTCTTTGCTTAGTTACTTTACCGTTGCTGCTGTTACAATTATTACAAAACTGCTATTGTTACTTTTGCCACTGTTACCGTTACTTCCATACTGCTTTGCTACTAAATACTTTGCTGCAGATACTAAGTTATCCATGTGTGGTTGAATTGACAACTCAACTGCTAATACTTGAGAATATTCTTTGGCTCCCCTTGTGTCGAATCAATAAATTTGGGTTGAATAATCTACCCTCGAAAACTGTTGCGACCCCCTATACTTGTGGGTCATTAGCGATGCGCCGGCACATATGACGAAGGGTCAACCTTCAAATCAATCGGACAAGACTCGAAGGATAAACCACTTGGTGGATTAGTATCTTTGGAAGTAGCGGCATCTGTGGCATCACCCTCTATCTGGCCTTGCTTGGGGGCATTCGGGTCCAACGAAGTCGTTGATGTGTTGTTGCTGCAAATTGCAGAGTCATTCGGCTATTAGCCGAGTCAAAATCACGCAAAGAGGAAATTCGGTCCCTGACACTTACGTCGAAGCCACTGGCACTGCCACCTTCATCCTCAGCATGACGGCCTTTCGAGGCTTGGTGGCAACGTGTTTGGGGTTCTTGGGCTATTTCTCAGCCAAGTCAACAGCCTCTGCCCGCCCATGCTTCGTGATGCGTGTAGGAGCCGGGGCAGTCGGCTTCGGTCCACTCTGCGCCAGAGCACAACCCGCTCGAGCACTCGGCTCATTCTGCGCCTTGGTGTGGTGTACCCTGGGGGCGTTCTCCGGCAGAGAGGACTCTTCCTCCTCGTCCTCCTCGGTGCTCTCCTCATCCTCTTCCTCCTCCTCCTCATAGCTCTCCTCGGAGTGCCGGCGTTCTGTGTCACTGACCACGTCTTCGGGTGACCAGTTGACCCCCGGCACCTGGGATATCATTTGCTGGAAACTCTGCTATAGAAGAAAGTAAGCAAGTTGCAAATTTAAGATCCAATCAGACAGAAAGAAACTTTGGATCATCCCGACTGATTGAGCGGAAGTTAGCTCAACTAGCGGATGAGCTTTTTCATACGGGGCACTCTCCTGGCTCCGTGTGGCTCGTCGCGAGCCAAAGTTTCTTCTATAGAGCATTCATGGATCCGCGAACTCTAAGGAAGAGAGAAAAGGAGATCTGAAATTTACCCTAACCCGCGAACTCTTTCTACCACAGGTAGAATCGCATCATGGATCCTCAGCCATAGATCTTCCAATCGAACAACGTCCGTGGCGGTCCGTCGCGTAGGTAAAACACGACACATGGCAGATTTTCAGGGCGGAGATTCCCCACTAGCCATGATGTAACCGCTTCCGCGCACGCACGCACGATTTCAGTTCCCAAGATTTCAGTAGTGGATCAATCCGATTGATTGTTCTCTGTCCATTTCCTAAAAGGACACTTGTCGACCCAACCGACCACCCTCTAAGGGTCATCATGCACTCGGACACGTAAACACCCGCTGAAGTCATCTTCAGGATGCAATGGCATGAACTTATCACCCCTCCACGGGTTAACTTGGCCCTTTCACTAGGCTCCAAGGCGCGAGCCTCATAAATTTGGATTCATAGATGGCCCGCAGTGGTGTTCCTCTGGAATAAAGAGTGGCATCTCTCCTGAGAGTCAGACCAGACGCCAGCATCATCACTCGAGTTTTATGGCATGTCCTCACTTGAACCTCAAGTCTATCTCTCCCGAGGGACACATGAATGCCGCCAAATTTTGTCAAGCAATCAACACTATCTGATCACTTGAAAAATCTCTAGTCCAGAATCCGTTGCAGTTTCACTTAAGGCGCACTGGGTTACCATTGGGCAACGGACTCCGAGTGTCCCCCAAGAATTGGGACCGAGCCAAAGGATCAACTCACTCGTCCTACGAAACCTCAACTGATTCAGGGGCTAATGATGGGGTCACCTACTACTGGTAGGGTCAAGGACCTGACATCTAAGGCCAACCTAGGGTCCCACACCATCATTGGAAGGTCCCTGGACCACATGCGCATTCGAATGTGCTCCACTAGAAATCCACTCGGGTATACCGACGGCACTCGGACGTCTTCCCTCAAGTCGGCCCATCTATCTTCACTCTAGCACAGGATACATAGGGGTAACATGGGACCTGCAACGGTTGGGTGACTTGACGTCGGACTTGAAGTATAATTATAGTTGTCATTACCAGTAACTACTGTAGTTATGCTCCTTTAACCCCCTTGTAACGTGGCAGTTATGAGGCCGAGTTGCACTCTATATAACCCTCTCTCTGGCTCCATGGCAAGGGGTTCAACATCCAATGTAATCTTATACCCTAAGAGAAAACACGAGACCCCCGGCACGAGACATAGGGTTCTTACCTCTCCGAGAGGGCCCCGAACTCCTAAAATCC
>NW_025231027.1:5162-6196 GCF_018294505.1 Triticum aestivum
ATTGTTAGACTTGCCCCGTAGCTAGGGTCCGCCCTTAGTTCATACCCCTCGTACTCATTTTCAGGTTCGTTGCCTCGACGGGACTCCTGTAGACCTCCCCCAGGTTTGCATTCATTTTTTGGTAATTCGGATACCCGGACCCATCCATAGACGTATGCGGCACCCCATTGGATGGAAAAAAGGTATGGGTGCGTTTGTCCATCCATTTGTGGGAGTTTTGTGGCACGGAGATGCCCTAAGTGGTGTCTATTATGTGTGCATAAGTTCACTTTTCTGAATGGCATGTGTGCCTATCTGGTGTCCTAGGTACTTAAGTCAAGAGTTGTTTAAGAGCAATTCTAGTAGCTCATGGATTTGTAAAAAGAAACTGTTTAAGGGAAACTCATCCAAAAATAGCCTTTCAATAAATTCCATAAACCTGATTTTTTTTCTTACTGGAATTCCATCCAATTTCCCTCACGTTTACGGGAAGATAGCCCTCCCGTAAACTCGGGGCCACTTATGTAGAGAAGTCTCACGAGATGCTTCACCTCCTACCCATACGCGCCTCCTCCCAATCACTTTCATTCTGTAGCCTTGGCATCGAACGCCACTGACGCTATCACTGCCTTTTCCACATGACCACCGCTCACTTCCGGCACCACCTTTTCCACGCCGCCATCCCCACCTCTAGGCGTGGGTGTCATACTGCCTCCCAGGGCGATTGGTCTAACCGGTTGGTTTCGTCGGTCGTTGGCTGCTGAAAGTCGGGCCATACCGAGAGCACGGCCAAGCGGGGTCGCACCGCCTGGCCACAGGCCGTGCTGCACTACCCGGACTTCATGGCGAAGAAGCCGAGCGTCGAAGAAAATGAGGGGCGCTGCTGCTGTGGCCTACCCTTCCTCCATAATGCCGCCTTCGCCACAAAAATTTAATGGGGACTGTCAGTGTCAAAATCGGCGGATCTCGGGTAGGGGGTCCCGAACTGTGCGTCTAGGCGGATGGTAACAGGAGACAAGGGACACGATGTTTTTACCCAGGTTCGGGCCCTCTCG
>NW_025231027.1:6926-8875 GCF_018294505.1 Triticum aestivum
AAGATGCCCAACGTCATATGGCTCGAGGGCTCCTTTGTGGAAACCATCAAAGGGTGGCAATCGGGGTGGTTCTACATCACCGAGCCGCGTGACCCTGAATGGGCAGCGGCCCCCGAATTCCGATCTGGCATCCCCACACGGCTCACCTCCTGGAAAGAGAAGGGCCTGTCGTGGAGTAATTCAGGAGAGCTGATCGGACTCCAAACCTGCGTCCGAAACCTGGTGAATAAGAAGGTTAAGCTTGTCAACGTAGTCCAGGTCATGCTCCTCCGCCGGATCCTCCTGTGTCAACGATGGGCTTTTAACTTGTGGGAGTTCGACCCGGCCCAGCACCAAACTTTGTCCAGGCTCTTTGACACAACGCACGAGGATGCCTGGAAGGTGTTGTTCAAGGGCGCCGAGGTGTTCCCTCCCATTACCGAGGATCGCGGATTCTGCACGAAGCGCCAAGCCAGCGTGGTAAGCTTGTTTTACCCTTTACGGGATACTTGTTTTTCATAGTTTGACTCTATGCGGGATCTAAGCTCCCATTCCTTTGACAGGACTGGCCGAAGAAGTCCGGACAGATCGACTGTTCGGCTCCTTTGCCCGAAGGCCCAGCAGATGCCCGCTTGGCGAAGCTGCTGGTCCCGACACCTTACGTGGTGCCGGAGAAGAAGGCCACGGGAACTTGAAAGAGTTCCCGACGCCTGGTGGTGTCGAATTCATCGTCCGATGACTCCGAAGCGCACTCCTCCCACGAAGACGAGGAGGAGGAAGAAGAGGCCTCTCCCCCTCCAGCGGGGGGAGGAAAGAAAAGGAAGGTCGCCCCAACTAGGGGGGCCGGAGGGTCCAAGAAGGGAAAGACCCTTCCTCCAGACTACTCCACCAACGCCGACGACGGCGAAGAGGAGTGGCCATCCAGGGCCAAGCCCCTGGCAAAATCGTAAATATCCAGATACCAGAATAATTCATGGCATTTCCTTTATTGCATAGTATCTTCTGACACCGAATATAATCATGCAGTCCGCCCAAGGCCCGGCTCGACGCTTTGTCGAGCGGCTCCCTGGATTCATCGGATGTGAATAGTCTTTCACTCCCGACTGCTACCTCCCCTCGCCCTATGGACGATGCCGAGGTGGAGTCCCAAAAGGGGCTAAGCCAGGAGGAGGTGGTCCTGGAGGCGCCGCAAGGCGACCTCCCGAACTCCAGGTGCAAAGGGGATGAAACTCCAAAGGGCTCTAAGTCCGGCCTTGGGCCAGACACCGCACCAGAACCTTCAGTGGTTCCGGGGTCCGGCAGGCGGCCCCCTTGTAAGAAGGGCAAGCCAACGACGGCGGTGACCTCCGTCTAACCGGAGGAACCAGATAATTTGCTGGAGGTGCTTAATGGCGCCTCCATAGACGAGGAGCACCGCACTATTATGAGTGCGGTGATCCAGAAGGTTCAGTCCGCCAAGAGCGGGCTGACGGAAGCATGTGCCAGCCTTCTAACAGGCTTTGAGGTATGTATTTAAGATATGTAAAAATATTACCGCATAGACAGTAGCCCCTGATGCTCAGTTTGGTGTTCGGAAAGAAAAGCCGGACTGAGGATCTAAAAAGATATACGCAGGAGTCTAACATAAGTATGTCAATATGGGAATGCAGGCTGCGCTGCTGACCTCTGCCGCACTGACTGCGGAGGTCGATGCATTGAAGCAGAGCCTTGAGCGGTCCGAGAACGAGCTCGGCCCTGCCAAGAAGCAGCTCGAGGACAAGGAAGGTAAGTAGTACCTTATGTAAGTATATAAAAAGATCTAGTTGCAAATAATGACAGGACCAACGTGAGTATTACAGGTGCCACAACCGAGGTGGCGACCCTGAAGGAAGCATTGTCCAAGGCCAAAGACAATGCGGCCATGAAGCGCACCGAGCGAGAAAAGCAGGAGGCGCGGGTGGCGGAGGTGCGGCAAGAGCTCCACGCTCTTG
>NW_025231027.1:9270-12273 GCF_018294505.1 Triticum aestivum
TTCTATTGAGCCGAGGAAGGGAGCTTGACGGAGAAGGTGTTCTGGTCCCAGTATGTTGAGGTCGGACACCCGGTGCCCTTGAGCGACCAGCTGAAGCAGCTGGTCGAGATCCATAAGGAAGCCAAATAGGCCATGAAGGGCCTTATAGGTCGGCTATGGCCTGGGGAGGTCATGCCTAGGAGCTACTTTGGGCTGGTGAGGCGGCTGGCGGATGCCTGTCCATGGCTTGAAATCATCAAGCGCTCCGTATGCATCGAAGGCGCCCGTAGGGCCCTTGCCCGTGTTAAAGTACACTGGGGCAAGATGGATGCTGAGAAGCTGGTGACAGATGGGCCACCGGAGGGGAAGGAGCATCGCAAGCCCGAATTGTATTATGAGGGCGTCCTGAAGGGTGCCTGCCTTGTGGCGAATGAGTGTTCCAAGGATGTAATTTTAGAGTAAACTCGCTCGTGTTATCCTGTGCGCTGAAAACTTGTTCATATGCGCTAAGCAACGCTTTTTGAATTTAAAATATTACCTTGTGTGCGGCCGTTTATTAAATCTGAGAGATGGCGAGTCGTTGGCTTCTACCCCCATGCCACGAGTGCTGGGGTGTTCGGGATAAACCTAAGCGCTCTTGTTCCCATTCTTGGGTCCTTCGAGGGAGGCGCTCAGCACAACGAACAAGGCAACTAACATGGCTGTGTGTCTTACGGGGTCACGTCTCCATTGGGTGGTATTAGGATCTTTTATTCCTCGTCTATACTCTGGGACTCTTATCTCTCTTCTATTCGGGTTAAATGATTTTGCTAACTCTAAAATTAGGATCTCGTAACTACTTCCTCCCGGAGATCCCCTTCAGTCCAAATGATTGCCAACTACACCAGAAGACCCTAATGATACTCTTCGCTGTTAACCCGAGAACATGTGTTCATCACGTTTGCAATTCCCCTTCCGCCGTCAACCCTTATGGATAACTACATGTGGTTGTCATTCTTACATTCATCCCCAGTTGGTCTTGTTATTACAAGATACCCCGAAATACTCATCGTTGTTCCAAGAATCCTTTGTGCCTACTGCCTTGCAGTTCCTTGTCGCCTGAATACACCTACAAATTAATCCTCACACTTACCGAGGATTTGTTTCTCCCTATTTGTTCAGGTGTTTCACAAAATTCTTCGAAATGTTATCCAATCTTTCGAGAATCCTCTGTAGCCTATGGCTCTTGAAATTCTTGTCTGCCTGCATTATGGTTAATTCCAAATGCCTAGCATTATTCATTGACATCCTTTGTCACTATAATTTTGATACCGTTGATTCAATATGATGCGGATGCTCGCAATCATCAGTCGCAATTAGAATTCCTCCTTCTTGCTCAGACGTATTTTTGAACATGAGCTGGTTCTCAACCAATCTATTTGTCGTCGATTGTACCCTAAGCCTACTCAACTTATCCATCCTTAATCAGAGTGTTTGCCTCTGATCCCTTGATTTGACATTACGATTCTTTGCTTTTGAACTTTGAATTAGTCAGTTGTTTCTATAATCTGACCCCCCTTGCATTGTTTCTTCTTCTGGTTGAGTACCGATACTCACCTCAGCTCCGTTGTGGATCGTCCGGTCCACTGTTGGATTTTTTATCCGACAGTGTCCTTCATATTCAATCACCTTGTGAGATCTTCCCCTGATACATAATGCCTTTGGTACATTGTATCCTCTGCTTGACCAACCATGCTCTGCTTTCGAGCTTGTGTATTTACTTTTGAAACTTGTGGTATATGTTACTAAGATGCCCGATGGGTTGAACCTATGCCTTCCCCTAATCCGTGAGAACCTGAAAGTTTTCACAATTCATACTTTTTCGGTGTTCTACCAAATAAAATTCCAACACTACAGTTTTATCAAAGCGAGAGGTGAATGATCTGTTATGCATTAAAGAAGTGGGAGTCGACCTTGAACTTTGTGTTCATGCCCATGAAAATGATGTAGACCGTCTTGGAAGCTTCTTGCAAATGATTATCCAGTTGTATGATTCTTTCGGTATTCTTGAAATTGATTCCTTACAATTATGGTTTCGACCATGCTGTCCTGATCTGATATATCTGATGGGAATTCAAACCAGTGCCTCATCTAATTTTTGGCAAGGTTGAAGTATCTACTGTCATAGGTCAATGACCCGGTTCTACTTCTATCATGTTCTACCTTCGAGTATTACCCCCTGGTATCTCGAAGATGTCTTGCCATTGCACCACATCTTACTAACTTTTTTGATGTAATGTCTTTCCTTGTCGTAATCACTCTACGGGTTCTGGGTTGTTGTCAACCGAGGACACCGACTAGTGACATTATTCCGCACTACAAATCAAATACCCCTAGTATTTTACTAGGAAATTCTGAACTCAACTTGGTCATTCCTAGACTATCGGCTGCATCCCGGTCTTGCTATCTTTGACTATGCTACCTCATCCTTCTCTGGTGCACGAATTCTTCAGTGTGTGAGCACGACTTACGTCGAGCTTTCGACATCATGTTGCTTGTCTTGAAAGGCAACCTTGGTTCCGAGCTTGCATCTTATATATTGAACCTATAACTTGTCACTTCGTCATTCCCCTACTTGTTGTCGTTGTTGTTTGATTGCATCCTCTTGAAACCTCCCGACAAATGTGTCGGATCACCTTCAACACTTTGACTTCTTCCAACATGTCAACTGTGTTCATGATGAGAAATACACTCCTTGCCCTCGATGATTTTTATTATCATCGACAACACCCTTGACTTCCTTTCATCGCGAACTTGGCCACATTATGAATACAACTTGCCCCCAGCTAGTGTTGTGTTCTGCCTTGAAGTATTACCGTCTTTTATGTCAAGGGTGTTGTGAGGATTACTCCACCTCTTAAAAATTCTTGATGCAGTAATACTTCTCGCCATCTCTGTTCATATCTTGGTCCCGAGTTGTTTCTAACCGGATTGCCAACCATTGAACTATGATGTGTGAATTCAAAACTTCTAGTAACCCTATTG
>NW_025231028.1:0-1071 GCF_018294505.1 Triticum aestivum
CTGAGCATGAACATTATATCTGGATCTTGTTTAATGCGAGACGGTTATTCCTTTAAATCAGAGAATAATGATTGTTCTATTTATATGAGTAATATCTTTTATGGTCATGCACCCTTGATGAGTGGTCTATTTTTGTTGAATCTCGATTGTAGTGGTACACATATTCATAATATTGAAGCCAGAAGATGCAAAGTTAATAATGATACTGCAACTTATTTGTGGTACTGCCGTTTAGGTCATATTGGTGTAAAGGGCATGGAGAAACTCCATGCTGATGGACTTTTGGAATCACTTGATTATGAATCACTTGATGCTTCCGAACCATGCCTCATGGGCAAGATGACTAAGACTCCGTTCTCCGGAACAATGGAGCGAGCAACTGACTTGTTGGAAATAATACATACTGATGTATGCGGTCCGATGAGTGTTGAGGCTCGCGGCGGGTATCGTTATTTTCTGATCTTCAAAGATGATTTGAGCAGATATGGGTATATCTACTTAATTAACATAAGTCTGAAACATTTCAAAAGTTCAAAGAATTTCAGAGTGAAGTGGAAAATCTGTTGGGGAACGCAGTACTTCAAAATTTTTACCTACGATCACGCAAGATCTATCTAGGAGATGCATAGCAACGAGCGGGGAGAGTGTGTCCATGTACCCTCGTACACCAAAAGCGGAAGTGTTTAGTAACGCGGTTGATGTACTCGAATGTCTTCGCGATCCAACCGATTCAAGCACCGAACGTACGGCACCTCCGCGTTCAGCACACGTTCAGCTCGATGACGTCCCTCGATCTCTTGATCCAGTTGAGGACGAGAGAGAGTTCCATCAGCACGACGGCGTGGCGTGATACGTCTCCAACATATCTATAATTTTTGATTGTTCCATGCAATTATATTATCTGTTTTGGATGTTTAATGGGCTTTAATATACCTTTTTATACTTCCTCCGTCTCAACATAAATGACTCAACTTTGTACTAGCTCTAGTACATAGTTGTACTAAGCTTGAGACACTTATTTTGGGATGGACGGAGTATTATTTTTGGGACTAACCTATTAACCGAAGGCCC
>NW_025231028.1:1966-12271 GCF_018294505.1 Triticum aestivum
GAAACCTCTTTTCCGCGACGGATTCCCCTCTCCGGAGCCCCGAACGGACTCCAGATCAGCCCTCCCGAGAGAGAGTAGGGCTTGGCGGCGGCTCTGTATCGTAAAACACGATGAATCCTTCTCTCCAATTTTTTTCTCCCCGAACGTGAATATATAGAGTTGGAGTTGACGTTGGTGGATCCTCAGGGGGCCCATGAGGCAGGGGGCGCACCCTCCACCCTCGTGGACAGGGTGTGGGCCCCATGGTGTTGATTCTTTCGCTAGTATTTTTTATTAATTCCAAAAATATTCTCCGTGAAGTTTCAGGTCATTCCGAGAACTTTTATTTATGCACAAAAATAACACCATGGCTATTCTGCTGAAAACATCGTCAGTCCGGGTTAGTTCCATTCAAATCATGCAAGTTAGAGTCCAAAACAAGGGCAAAAGTGTTTGGAAAAGTAGATACGTTGGAGACGTATCACCCACCTCCAGTGCCCATCTTCTGGTATATAAGTCATTTTGACCTAGAAAAAAATAAAGAGAGGACTTTCGGGACAGAGCGCCGCCGTCTCGAGGCGGAACTTGGGCAGGAGCACTTTGCCCTCCGGCGGAGCGATTCCGCCGAGGGAACTTCCCTCCCGCAGGGGAAAATCATCGTCATCATCACCAACAACTCTCCCATCTTTGGAAGGGCAATCTCCATCAACATCTTCAACAGCACCATCTCATCTCAAACCCTAGTTCATCTCTTGTGTTCAATCTTGTTACCGGAACTGTAGATTGGTGCTTGTGGGTGACTAGTAGTGTTGATTACATCTTGTAGTTGATTACTGTATGGTTTATTTGGTGGAAGATTATATGTTCATATCTAATATGCTATTTTATACCCCTCTGATCTTGAGCATGATTATCATTAGTGAGTAGTTACTTTTGTTCCTGAGGTCACGGGAGAAATCATGTTGCAAGTAATCATGTGAACTTGATATGTGTTCGATATTTTGATAGTATGTATGTTGTGATTCCCTTGGTGGGGTCATGTGAACGTCGACTACATGACACTTCACCATATTTGGGCCTAAGGGAATGCATTGTGGAGTAGTAAGTAGATGATGGGTTGCGAGAGTGACAGAAGCTTAAACCCTAGTTTATGCGCTATTCCGTAAGGGACCGATTGGATCCAAAAGTTTAGTGCTATGGTTAGAATTTATTCTTAATACTTTTCTCGTAGTTTCGGATGCTTGCGAGAGGGTTAATCATAAGTAGGAGGCTTGTTCAATTAAGAACAGCACCTAAGCACCGGTGCACACACATATCAAATTATCAAAGTAGCGAACACAAATCGAATCAACATGGTAAAAGTGACTAGATGAAATTCCCGTGTACCCTCAAGAACGCTTTGCTTATTATAAGAGACCATTTTGGCTTGTCCTTTGCCTCAAAAGGATTGGGCTACCTTGCTGCACTTTTGTTACTACTATCGTTACTTGCTCGTTACAAATTATCCTGCTATCAAACTACTCTGTTACTTATAATTTCAGCACTTGGAGACATTACCTTGCTGAAAACCACTTGTCATTTCTTTCTGCTCCTCGTTGGGTTCGACACTCTTACTTATCCAAAAGAGCTAAAATTGATCCCATATACTTGCGGGTCATCAAGGCTATTTTCTGGCGCCATTGTCGGGGAGTGAAGCGCCTTTGGTAAGTGGAATTTCGTAAGGAAACATTTATATAGTGTGCTGAAATTTATTGTCATTTGTTACTGTTGGGGAACACAGTATTTCAAAAAATTTACCTACGATCACGCAAGATCTATCTAGGAGATGCATAGCAACGAGCGGGGAGAGTGTGTCCACGTACTCTCGTAGACCGAAAGCAGAAGCGTTTAGTAACGCGGTTGATGTAGTCGAACGTCTTCGCGATCTAACCGATCCAAGCACCAAACGTACGGCACCTCCGCATTCAGCACACATTCAGCTCGATGACGTCCCTCGAACTCTTGATCCAGTTGAGTCCGAGGGAGAGTTCCGTCAGCACGACGGCACCCCGACGGTGATGATGAAGTTACCGGCGCAGGGCTTCGTCTAAGCACTACGATGATATGACCGAGGTGTGTAACTGTGGAGGGGGGCACCGCACATGGCTAAGAGAAGACTTGGTGTGTTCTAGGGTGCCCCTTCCCCCGTACATAAAGGAGGGGAGGGGGAGGCCGGCCGGCCCTCTAGGGCGCGCCAGGAGAGGGGAGTCCTACTAGGACTCCAAGTCCTAGTAGGATTCCACCTAAGGAAGAGGGGGAAGAAGGAAGGGAGAGGGGGAAGGGAAGGAAAGGGAGGCGCCGCTCACTTCCCCTAGTCCAATTCGGACCCAAGGGGGGGGGCAGCCCCCTTGAGGCCCTTTTCTCTCCCCACTAAGGCCCATGAAGGCCCACTAGTTCCCCCGGGGGGTTCCGATAACCCTCCAGCACTCCGATAGTTATCCGGTACCTCTCGGAACTCATCCGGTGTCCGAATAACATCGTCCAATATATCAATCTTTATGTCTCGACCATTTCGAGACTCCTCATCATGTCCATGATCTCATCCGGGACTCCGAACAAACTTAGGTAATTAAATCACATAACTCATAATACAATCGTCGTCGAACGTTAAGCGTGTGGACCCTACGGGTTCGAGAACTATGTAGACATGATCGAGACATATCTCCGGTCAATAACCAATAGCGGAACCTGGATGCTCATATTGGCTCCTACAAATTCTACAAAGATCTTTATCGGTCAACCTGCATAATAACATACATTGTTCCCTTTGCCATCGGTATGTTACTTGCCCGAGATTCGATCGTCGGTATCCTCATACCTAGTTCAATCTCGTTACCGGCAGGTCTCTTTACTCATTCCGTAATGCATCATCCCATGACTAACTCATTAGTCACATTGCTTGCAAGGCTCATAATGATGTGCATTAGCGAGAGGGCCCAGAGATACCTCTCCAATACATGGAGTGACAAATCCTAATCTCGATCTATGCTAACTCAACAAACACCATCGGAGACACCTGTAGAGCATCTTTATAATCACCCAGTAACGTTGTGACGTTTGATAGCACACAAGGCGTTCTTCCGGTATTCGGGAGTTGCATAATCTTATAGTCCGAGGAACCTGTATAAGTCACGAAGAAAGCAATAGCAATAAAAACTAAACGATCATTATGCTAAGCTAACGGATGGGTCTTGTCCATCACATCATTCTCTAATGATGTGATCCCGTTCATCAAATGACAACACATGTCTATGGCTAGGAAACTTAACCATCTTTGATTAACGAGCTAGTCAAGTAGAGGCATACTAGGGACACTCTGTTTGTCTATGTATCCACACATGTACCAAGTTTCCGGTTAATACAATTCTAGCGTGAATAATAAACATTTATCATGATATAAGGAAATATAAATAACAACTTTATTATTGCTTCCAGGGCATATTTCCTTTAGTTACTATGGAAAACAATCCTTTGAGGGGTTTGTTCGGGGTATCTTCACCTCGACCGGAACCACAATTAGCTACGCCTCAACCTACTGCACCTACTGAAAATGTTGAATATGAAATTCCTTTGGGTATGATAGAACAACTCCTAGCGAATCCTTATGCAGGAGATGGAACCGAATATCCTGATATGCACTTGATATATGTGGAACAAATTTGTGGATTGTTTAAGCTTGCAGGTTTGCCCAGAGATGAAGTTATGAAAAAGGTTTTCCCCTTATCTTTGAAGGGAAAAGCATTGGCATGGAATAGGCTATGCGATGATAAATTGGATCTTGGAATTCGAATCGATTGAAATTGGAGTTTCACCAAAAAAATATATCCTATGCATCTAGTTCATCGTGATCGGAATTATATATATAATTTTTGGCCTCGTGAAGGAGAAAGTATCGCTCTAGCTTGGGGGAGGCTTAAGTCAATGTTATATTCATGGCCAAACCATGAGCTCTCAAGAGAAATTATTATCCAGAACTTTTATGCTCGGCTTTGTCGTGATGATCAATCCATGCTTGATACTTCTTGTACTAGTTCTTTTATGAAGAAGACTATTGAATTCCGGTGGGATCTTTTGGAAAGAATTAAATGCAACTCTAAAGATTGGGAACTCGACGAAGGTAAAGAGTCAGGTATTAAGCTTAAGTATGATTGTGTTAAGTCTTTTATGAGTACCAAAGCTTTTCAAAAGTTTAGCACTAAATATGGACTTGACTCTGAGATAGTAGCCTCCTTTTGTGAATCATTTGCTACTCATGTTGATCTCCCTAAGGAGAAGTGGTTCCAATATCACCCACCTATTAAATAAGAAATTAAAGAACCGATACCAATTAAAGAGGAAACCATAATTTATAATGTTGATCCAGTTGTTTCTACTGCTTATATTGAGAAACCACCTTTCCCTGTTAGGATAAAGGAACATGCTAAAGTTTCAACCGTGGTTAACAAAAGTTATATTAGAACACCTAAACCTGATGAACAAATTAAAGTAGAACCTAGTGTTGCTATGATTAAGGATCTCCTGGAAGAAAACGTAGATGGGCATGTTATTTACTTCTGTGAAGAAGCTGCTAGAATTGCCAAACCTGATAAAAAGGATAATCATAGACCTATTGTTGGCATGCCTGTTGTCTCAGTTAAAATAGGAGATCACTGTTATCATGGTCTATGTGACATATGTGCTAGTGTGAGTGCTATTCCTTATTCCTTATATCAAGAAATTATGAATGACATAGCACCCGCAGAGATAGAAGACATAGATGTTACTATTAAACTTGCTAATAGAGACACTATATCACCAATTGGGATTGTTAGAGATGTTGAAGTCTTGTGTGGGAAAATAAAATACCCTACCGATTTCCTTGTTCTTGGTTCCCCACAAGATGACTTTTGTCCCATTATCTTTGGTAGACCTTTCTTGAACACCGTTAATGCTAAGATAGATTGTGAGAAACAAATTGTCGGTGTTAGCTTTGGTGATGAGTCTCATGAGTTTAATTTTTCTAAGTTTAGTAGAAAGCTTCATGAAAAAGAATTGCCTAGTAAGGATGAAATAATAGGTCTTGCTTCTATTGTTGTCCCTCCTACTGATCCTTTAGAACAATATTTTCCAGACCATGAAATGATTTACATATGCATGAGAAAAATGAAATAGATAAGATTTTCTTTGAACAACTGAAGGAAATATGCCCTAGAGGCAATAATAAAGTTGTTATTTATATTTCCTTATATAATGATAAATGTTTATTATTCATGCTAGAATTGTATTAACCGAAAACTTGGTACATGTGTGAATACATAGACAAACAGAGTGTCCCTAGTATGCCTCTACTTGACTAGCTCGTTAATCAAAGATGGTTAAGTTTCCTGACCATAGACATGTGTTGTCATTTGATCAACGGGATCTCATCATTAGAGAATGATGTGATGGACAAGACCCATCCGTTAGCTTAGCATAATGATCATTTAGTTTTATTGCTATTGCTTTCTTCATGACTTATACATGTTCCTCTGACTATGAGATTATGCACTCCCGAATACCGAAGGAACACCTTGTGTGATATCAAACATCACAACGTAACTGGGTGATTATAAATATGCTCTACAGGTGTCTCCAAAGGTGTTTGTTGAGTTGGCATAGTTCGAGATTAGGATTTGTCACTCCGTGTATTAGAGAGGTATCTCTAGGCCCTCTCAGTAATGCACATCACTATAAGCCTTGCAAGCAATGTGACTAATGAGTTTGTTGCGGGATGATGCATTACAGAACGAGTAAAGAGACTTGTCGGTAACGAGATTGAACTAGGTATGATGATACCGACGATTAAATTTCGGGCAAGTAACATACCGATGACAAAGGGATTGACGTATGTTGTTATGCGGTTTGACCGATAAAGATCTTCGTAGAATATGTAGGAGCCAATATGAGCATCCAGGTTCCTCTATTGGTTATTAACCGGAGATGTGTCTCGGTCATGTCTACATAGTTCTCGAACCTGTAGGGTTTGCACGCTTAACGTTCGATGACGATTTGTATTATGAGTTATGTGTTTTGGTGACCGAAGTTTGTTTGGAGTCCCGGATGAGATCACGGACATGACGAGGAGTCTCGAAATGGTTGAGAGGTAAAGATTGATATATTGGAAGGTTATATACGGACTCCGGAATGGTTCTGATAAGGTTTGGGGATTTTTCGAGTACCGGGAGGCTACTGGAACCCCCCGGGAAAGTTAATGGGCCTATTGGGCCATAGTGGAGGAGAGGAGGCAGGCCACGGGAGGTGGCGCCCCCCCTTGCCCAATCCGAATTGGACAAGGGGAGGGGGCGCGGCCCCCCTCTTTCCTTCTCCTTCCCCCTCCTTTCCGCTTTCCCCCTCTCCGTTGGAAGGAAAGGGGGGGGGGGAATCCTACTAGGAACGGAGTCCTAGTAGGACTCCCCCTCTTGGCGCTCCCCCTTGGGCCGGCCTCCTCCTACCCCCCTCCTTTATATACGTGGGCAGGGGGGCACCCCAAAGGCACAACAGTTGTTTCTTAGCCGTGTGTGGTGCCCCCTTCCATAGTTTACTCCTCCAGTCATAGCGTCGTAGTGCTTAGGCGAAGCCCTATGCGGATCACATCACCAACACCATCGCCACGCCGTCGTGCTGACGGAACTCTCCCTCGACCCTCTACTGGATCAAGAGCTCGAGGGACGTCATCGAGCTGAACGTGTGCTGAACACGGAGGTGCCGTACGTTCGGTACTTGGATCGGTTGGATCGTGAAGACGTTCGACTACATCAACCGCGTTAACTAAACGCTTCCGCTTTCGGTCTACGAGGGTACGTGGACACACTCTCTCCTCTGCCTTGACCCTCTCTTGCATGATCGTAGGAATGTTTTTGAATTACTACGCTCCCCAACAGTGGTATCAGAGCCAGGTCTATGCGTAGATGATATGCACGAATAGAACACAAAGAGTTGTGGGCGATAATAGTCATACTGCTTACCACCAACGTCTTACTTTGATTCGGCGGTATTGTTGGATGAAGCGGCCCAGACCGACATTACATGACTGCGTTCATGAGACTGGTTCTACCGACGTGCTTCGCACATAGGTGGCTGGCGGGTGTCTATTTCTCCAACTTTAGTTGAATCGAGTTTGACTATGTCCAGTCCCTGTTGAAGGTTAAAACAGCACACTTGATGAAAAATCGTTGTGGTTTTGATGCGTAGGTAAGAACGGTTCTTGCTAAAAGCCCGTAGCAGCCACGTAAAACTTACAACAACAAAGTAGAGGATGTCTAACTTGTTTTTGCAGGGCATGTTGTGATGTGATATGGTCAAGACGTGATGAGATATAAATTGTTGTATGAGATGATCATGCTTTGTATAAGTTATCGGCAACTGGCAGGAGCCTTATGATTGTCGCTTTATTGTATGAAATGCAATCGCCATGTAATTGCTTTACTTTATCACTAAGCGGTAGCGATAGTCGTAGAAGCAATAGTTGACGAGACGACAATGAAGCTACGATGGAGATCAAGGTGTCAAGCCGGTGACTATGGAGATCATGACGGTGCTTTGGAGATGGAGATCAAAGGCACAAGATGATGATGGTCATATCATGTCACATATTTTGATTTCATGTGATGTTTATCCTTTATGCACCTTATTTTGCTTAGTACGGCGGTAGCATTATAAGATGATCCCTCACTAAATTTCAAGGTATAAGTGTTCTCCCTGAGAATGCACCGTTGCTACAGCTCGTCGTGCCGAGACACCACGTGATGATCGGGTGTGATAAGCTCTACGTTCACATACAATGGGTGGAAGCCAGTTTTGCATGTGCAGAATACTCGGGTCAAACTTGACAAGCCTAGCATATATGGCCTCGGAACACTGAGACCGAAAGGTCGAACGTGAATCATATAGTAGATATGATCAACATAGAGATGTTCACCATTGAAAACTACTCCATCTCACGTGATGATCGGACATGGTTTAGTTGATATGGATCACGTGATCATTTAGCTGACTAGAGGAATGTTTATCTAAGTGGGAGTTCTTTAGTAATATGATTAATTGAACTTTAATTTGTCATGAACTTAGTACTTGATAGTGTTTGCATGTCTATGCTGTTGTAGATCAATGGCCCGTGCTACCATTCCCTTGAATTTTAATGCGTTCCTAGAGAAAGTTAAGTTGAAAGATGACGTTAGCAACTACACAGAATGGGTCCGTAACTTGAGGATAATCGTCATTGCTGCATAGAAGAATTACGTCCTGGAAGCACCGCTAGGTGCAAGGCCCGCTGCAGGAGTAACTCCGGACGTTATGAACGTGTGGCAGAGCAAAGCTGATGACTACTCGATAGTTCAGTGTGCCATGCTTTGTGTCTTAGAGTCGGGACTTCAAAGACGTTTTGAACGTCATGGAGCATATGAGATGTTCCAGGAGTTGAAGTTAATATTTCAAGCAAATGCCCGAGTTGGGAGATACGAAATCTCCAACAAGTTCTATAGCTGCAAGATGGAGGAGAATAGTTTTGTTAGTGAACATATACTCAAAATGTCTGGTTATCATAACCACTTGACTCAACTGGGAGTTACTCTTCCTGATGATAGTGTCATCGACAGAGTTCTTCAATCACTGCCACCAAGCTATAAAGGCTTCGTGATGAACTATAATATGCAAGGGATGGAAAAGACAATTCCCGAGCTCTTCGCGATGCTAAAGGCTGCGAAGGTAGAAATCAAGAAGGAGCATCAAGTGTTGATGGTTAACAAGACCACTAGTTTCAAGAAAAAGGGCAAAGGGAAGAAGGGTAACTTCAAGAAGAACAGCAAGCAAGTTGCTGCTCAAGGGAAGAAGCCCAAGTCTGGACCTAAGCCTGAAACTAAGTGCTTCTACTTCAAAGGGACTGGTCACTGGAAGCGGAACTGCCCCAAGTATTTGGCGGATAACAAGGATGGTAAAGTGAAAGGTATATTTGATATACATGTTATTGATGTGTACCTTACTAATGCTCGTAGTAGCGCCTGGGTATTTGATACTGGTTCTGTTGCTCATATTTGCAACTCGAAACAGGGGCTACGGATTAAACGAAGATTGGCTAAGGACAAGGTGACGATGCGTGTGGGAAATGGTTCCAAAGTCGATGTGATCACCGTCAGCACGCTACCTCTACATCTACCGTCGGGATTAGTTTTAGACCTAAATAATTGTTATTTGGTGCCAGCACTGAGCATGAACATTATATCTGGATCTTGTTTAATGCGAGACGGTTATTCCTTTAAATCAGAGAATAATGATTGTTCTATTTATATGAGTAATATCTTTTATGGTCATGCACCCTTGATGAGTGGTCTATTTTTGTTGAATCTCGATTGTAGTGGTACACATATTCATAATATTGAAGCCAGAAGATGCAAAGTTAATAATGATACTGCAACTTATTTGTGGTACTGCCGTTTAGGTCATATTGGTGTAAAGGGCATGGAGAAACTCCATGCTGATGGACTTTTGGAATCACTTGATTATGAATCACTTGATGCTTCCGAACCATGCCTCATGGGCAAGATGACTAAGACTCCGTTCTCCGGAACAATGGAGCGAGCAACTGACTTGTTGGAAATAATACATACTGATGTATGCGGTCCGATGAGTGTTGAGGCTCGCGGCGGGTATCGTTATTTTCTGATCTTCAAAGATGATTTGAGCAGATATGGGTATATCTACTTAATTAACATAAGTCTGAAACATTTCAAAAGTTCAAAGAATTTCAGAGTGAAGTGGAAAATCTGTTGGGGAACGCAGTACTTCGAAAATTTTACCTACGATCACGCAAGATCTATCTAGGAGATGCATAGCAACGAGCGGGGAGAGTGTGTCCATGTACCCTCGTACACCAAAAGCGGAAGTGTTTAGTAACGCGGTTGATGTACTCGAATGTCTTCGCGATCCAACCGATTCAAGCACCGAACGTACGGCACCTCCGCGTTCAGCACACGTTCAGCTCGATGACGTCCCTCGATCTCTTGATCCAGTTGAGGACGAGAGAGAGTTCCATCAGCACGACGGCGTGGCGTGATACGTCTCCAACATATCTATAATTTTTGACTGTTCCATGCAATTATATTATCTGTTTTGGATGTTTAATGGGCTTTAATATACCTTTTTATACTTCCTCCGTCTCAACATAAATGACTCAACTTTGTACTAGCTCTAGTACATAGTTGTACTAAGCTTGAGACACTTATTTTGGGATGGACGGAGTATTATTTTTGGGACTAACCTATTAACCGAAGGCCC
>NW_025231029.1:0-1442 GCF_018294505.1 Triticum aestivum
TGTGCGAGAAACTAGAGAGGGTTACGGCAAAAATTGGATGCACTTCGTGTACGAAACGGACAATATCTTTCGAAGTACGAGGGTTTCATACGGAAACTCGTCTGTTACAAAGGGATTTCATTTTTTTTTGAACTTATTTGAACTCCCTTGTTTTTTTGTGTTCAAAATGCACCATTCAAAGCCACATGATAAATTTACAACCCTTTCTGACTACATTTGTTATTTTTCATGCATTTGCTGATTATTTTGAGCTATAAGACCATGAAATTGAAAAGCATTTGAAACGAACTCTGAAAAGGTTCCAAGTTGGCATGGTATCATCATTTCACTCACATAGCATGTGCGAGAAAGTAGAGAGGGTTACGGCAAAAACGGGATGCACTTCGTGTACAAAATGGACAATCTCTTTCGAAGTATCAGGGTTTAATACGGAAACTCGTATGTTACAAAGGGATTTCATTTTTTTCAACTTACTTAAACTCCCTTGTTTTTCTGTGTTCAAAATGCACCATTCAAAGCCACATCATCAATTTACAACCCTTTCTGACTTCATTTGTTATTTTTCATGCATTTACTAATTATTTTGAGCTATAAGACCATGAAATTGAAAAGCATTTGAAATGAATTCTGAAAAGGTTCCAAGTTGGCATGGTATCATCATTTCACCCACATAGCATGTGCACGAAAGTAGAGAGGCTTAAGGCAAAAACTGGATGCACTTCTTGTATAAAATGGACAATCTCTTTTGAAGTATCATGGTTTCATACGGAAACTCGTCTGTTACAAAGGGATTTCATTTTTTGAACTTATTTGAACTCCCTTGTTTTTCTGTGTTCAAAATGCACCATTCAAAGCCACATCATCAATTTACAACCCTTTCTGACTTCATTTATTATTTTCCATGCATTTACTGATTATTTTGAGCTATAAGACCATGAAATTGAAAAACATTTGAAATGAACTCTGAAAATGTTCCAAGTTGGGATGGTATCATCATTTCACCCACATAGCATGTGCGGGAAAGTAGAGAGGGTTAAGGAAAAAACTGGATGCACTTCGTGCACAAAACAGACAATCTCTTTCGAAGTATCAGGGTTTCATATGGAAACTCGTCTGTTACAAAGGGATTTCATTTTTTTTGAACTTATTTGAACTCCATTGTTTTTTCTGTGTTCAAAATGCACCATTCAAAGCCACATCATCAATTTACAACCCTTTCTGACTTCATTTGTTATTTTTCATGCAGTTACCGATTATTTTGAGCTATAAGACCATGAAGTTGAAAAGCATTTGAAATGAACTCTGAAAAGGTTCCAAGTTGGCATGGTATCATCATTTCACCCACAGAGCATGTGCGAGAAAGTAGACATGGTTACGGCAAAAATTGGATGCACTTCGTCTACAAAACGGACAATCTCTTTCGAAGTATCAGGGTTTCATAT
>NW_025231029.1:2103-2639 GCF_018294505.1 Triticum aestivum
ATGTGCATGAAAGTAGAGAGGGTTAAGGAAAAAACTGGATGCACTTCTTGTATAAAATGGACAATCTGTTTCGAAGTATCATGGTTTCATACGGAAACTCGTATGTTACAAAGGGATTTCATTTTTTGAATTTATTTGAACTCCCTTGTTTTTCTGTGTTCAAAATGCACCATTCAAAGCCACATCATCAATTTACAACCCTTTCTGACTTCATTTGTTATTTTCCATGCATTTACTGATTATTTTGAGCTATAAGACCATGAAGTTGAAAAGCATTTGAATTGAACTCTGAAATGGTTCCGAGTTGGCATGGTATCATCATTTCACCCACATAGCATGTGCGAGAAAGTAGAGAGGGTTAAGGAAAAAACTGGATGCACTTCGTGCACAAAACGGACAATCTCTTTCGAAGTATCAGGGTTTCATATCGAAACTCGTCTGTTACAAAGGGATTTCATTTTTCTGAACTTATTTGAACTCCATTGTTTTTTCTGTGTTCAAAATGCACCATTCAAAGCCACATCATCAATTTACAA
>NW_025231029.1:5673-7307 GCF_018294505.1 Triticum aestivum
AAAATGCACCATTCAAAGCCACATCATCAATTTACAACCCTTTCTGACTTCATTTGTTATTTTTCATGCATTTACTGATTATTTTGAGCTATAAGACCATGAAATTGAAAAACATTTGAAATGAACTCTGAAAAGGTTCCAAGTTGGCATGGTATCATCATTTCACCCACATAACATGTTCGAGAAAGTAGAGAGGGTTACGGCAAAAACTGGATGCACTTCGTGCACAAAACAGACAATCCCTTTCGAAGTATTAGGTTTCATACGGAAACTTGTCTGTTACAAAGGGATTTCATTTTTTTGAACTTATTGGAACTCCCTTGTTTTTATGTGTTCAAAATGCACCATTCAAAGCCACATCATCAATTTACAACCCTTTCTGACTTCATTTGTTACTTTTCATGCATTTACTGATTATTTTGAGCTATAAGACCATGAAATTGAAAACCATTTGAAATGAACTCTGAAAAGGTTCCAAGTTGGCATGGTATCATCATTTCACCCACATAGCATGTTCGAGAAAGTAGAGAGGGTTACGGCAAAAACTGAGTGCACTTCGTGCACAAAACGGACAATCCCTTTCAAAGTATCAGGGTTTCATACGGAAACTCGTCTGTTACAAAGGGATTTCATTTTTTTTGAACTTATTTGAACTCCATTGTTTTTTCTGTGTTCAAAATGCACCATTCAAAGCCACATCATCAATTTACAACCCTTTCTGACTTCATTTGTTATTTTCCATGGATTTACTGATTATTTTGAGCTATAAGACCATGAGGTTGAAAAGCATTTGAAATGAACTCTGAAAAGGTTCCAAGTTGGCATGGTATCATCATTTCACCCACATAGCAAGTGCGAGAAAGTAGAGAGGGTTACGGCAAAAATTGGATGCACTTCGTCTACGAAACGGACAATCTCTTTCGAAGTACGAGGGTTTCATACGGAAACTCGTCTGTTACAAAGGGATTTCATTTTTTTGAACTTATTTGAACTCCATTGTTTTTTTGTGTTCAAAATGCACCATTCAAAGCCACATCATAAATTTACAACCCTTTCTGACTTCATTCGTTATTTTTCATGCATTTGCTGGTTATTTTGAGCTATAAGACCATGAAATTGAAAAGCATTTGAAATGAACTCTGAAAAGGTTCTAAGTTGGCATGGTATCATCATTTCACTCACATAGCATGTGCGAGAAAGTACAGAGGCTTACGGCAAAAACGGGATGCACTTCGTGTACAAAATGGACAATCTCTTTCGAAGTATCAGGGTTTCATACGGAAACTCGTATGTTACAAAGGGATTTCATTTTTTTGAACTTATTTCAACTCCCTTGTTTTTATGTGTTCAAAATGCACCATTCAAAGCCACATCATCAATTTACAACCCTTTCTGACTTCATTTGTTATTTTTCATGCATTTACTGATTATTTTGAGCTATAAGACCATGAAATTGAAAAACATTTGAAATGAACTCTGAAAAGGTTCCAAGTTGGCATGGTATCATCATTTCACCCACATAGCATGTGCATGAAAGTAGAGAGGCTTACGGCAAAAACTGGATGCACTTCTTGTATAAAATGGACAATATGTTTCGAAGTATCATGGTTTCATACGGAAACTTGTCTGTTACA
>NW_025231029.1:8126-8456 GCF_018294505.1 Triticum aestivum
GTCTTCAAAACGGACAATCTCTTTCGAAGTATCAGGGTTTCATACGGAAACTCGTCTGTTACAAAGGGATTTCATTTTTTTGAACTTATTTGAACTCCCTTGTTTTCTGTGTTCAAAATGCACCATTCAAAGCCACATCATCAATTTACAACCCTTTCTGACTACATTTGTTATTTTTCATGCATTTACAGATTATTTTGAGCTATAAGACCATGAAATTAAAAAGCATTTGAAATAAACTCTGAAAAGGTTCCAAGTTGGCATGGTATCATCATTTCACTCATATAGCATGTGCGAGAAAGTAGAGAGAGTTACGGCAAAAACTGGATG
>NW_025231029.1:9914-12269 GCF_018294505.1 Triticum aestivum
TGAACTTATTTGAACTCCATTGTTTTTTCTGTGTTCAAAATGCACCATTCAAAGCCACATCATCAATTTACAACCCTTTCTGACTTCATTTGTTATTTTCCATGGATTTACTGATTATTTTGAGCTATAAGACCATGAGGTTGAAAAGCATTTGAAATGAACTCTGAAAAGGTTCCAAGTTGGCATGGTATCATCATTTCACCCACATAGCATGTGCGAGAAAGTAGAGAGGGTTACGGCAAAAATTGGATGCACTTCGTCTACGAAACGGACAATCTCTTTCGAAGTACGAGGGTTTCATACGGAAACTCGTCTGTTACAAAGGGATTTCATTTTTTTTGAACTTATTTGAACTCCCTTGTTTTTTTGTGTTCAAAATGCACCATTCAAAGCCACATCATAAATTTACAACCCTTTCTGACTACATTTGTTATCTTTCATGCATTTGCTGGTTATTTTGAGCTATAAGACCATGAAATTGAAAAGCATTTGAAACGAACTCTGAAAAGGTTCCAAGTTGGCATGGTATCATCATTTCACTCACATAGCATGTGCGAGAAAGTAGAGAGGGTTACGGCAAAAACGGGATGCACTTCGTGTACAAAATGGACAATCTCTTTCGAAGTATCAGGGATTAATACGGAAACTCGTATGTTACAAAGGGATTTCATTTTTTTCAACTTATTTCAACTCCCTTGTTTTTCTGTGTTCAAAATGCACCATTCAAAGCCACATCATCAATTTACAACCCTTTCTGACTTCATTTGTTATTTTTCATGCATTTACTAATTATTTTGAGCTATAAGACCATGAAATTGAAAAGCATTTGAAATGAACTCTGAAAAGGTTCCAAGTTGGCATGGTATCATCATTTCACCCACATAGCATGTGCATGAAAGTAGAGAGGCTTACGGCAAAAACTGGATGCACTTCTTGTATAAAATGGACAATATGTTTCGAAGTATCATGGTTTCATACGGAAACTCGTATGTTACAAAGGGATTTAATTTTTTGAACTTATTTGAACTCCCTTGTTTTTCTGTGTTCAAAATGCACCATTCAAAGCCACATCATAATTTTACAACCCTTTCTGACTTCATTTGTTATTTTCCATGCATTTACTGATTATTTTGAGCTATAAGACCATGAAGTTGAAAAGCATTTGAATTGAACTCTAAAATGGTTCCGAGTTGGCATGGTATCATCATTTCACCCACATAGCATGTGCGATAAAGTAGAGAGGGTTAAGGAAAAAACTGGATGCACTTCGTGCACAAAACGGACAATCTCTTTCGAAGTATCAGGGTTTCATATCGAAACTCGTCTGTTACAAAGGGATTTCATTTTTCTGAACTTATTTGAACTCCATTGTTTTTTCTGTGTTCAAAATGCACCATTCAAAGCCACATCATCAATTTACAACCCTTTCTGACTTCATTTGTTATTTTCCATGGATTTACTGATTATTTTGAGCTATAAGACCATGAGGTTGAAAAGCATTTGAAATGAACTCTGAAAAGGTTCCAAGTTGGCATGGTATCATCATTTCACCCACATAGCATGTGCGAGAAAGTAGAGAGGGTTACGGCAAAAATTGGATGCACTTCGTCTACGAAACGGACAATCTCTTTCGAAGTACGAGGGTTTCATACGGAAACTCGTCTGTTACAAAGGGATTTCATTTTTTTTGAACTTATTTGAACTCCCTTGTTTTTTTGTGTTCAAAATGCACCATTCAAAGCCACATCATAAATTTACAACCCTTTCTGACTACATTTGTTATCTTTCATGCATTTGCTGGTTATTTTGAGCTATAAGACCATGAAATTGAAAAGCATTTGAAACGAACTCTGAAAAGGTTCCAAGTTGGCATGGTATCATCATTTCACTCACATAGCATGTGCGAGAAAGTAGAGAGGGTTACGGCAAAAACGGGATGCACTTCGTGTACAAAATGGACAATCTCTTTCGAAGTATCAAGGATTAATACGGAAACTCGTATGTTACAAAGGGATTTCATTTTTTTTCAACTTATTTCAACTCCCTTGTTTTTCTGTGTTCAAAATGCACCATTCAAAGCCACATCATCAATTTACAACCCTTTCTGACTTCATTTGTTATTTTTCATGCATTTACTAATTATTTTGAGCTATAAGACCATGAAATTGAAAAGCATTTGAAATGAACTCTGAAAAGGTTCCAAGTTGGCATGGTATCATCATTTCACCCACATAGCATGTGCATGAAAGTAGAGAGGCTTACGGCAAAAACTGGATGCACTTCTTGTATAAAATGGACAATATGTTTCGAAGTATCATGGTTTCATACGGAAACTCGTATGTTACAAAGGGATTT
>NW_025231030.1:0-12268 GCF_018294505.1 Triticum aestivum
TAGGAGTCACATAATTTTTAGCAGTTTGTCATAACCTTTTGATTTATTACTTTGAATTTTCTCCTCCTTTGAAACTCAGAAATCATTTAAATAGGACATTAGACACATTATAATTGCATTTCCATCATTTCATTCTTCGAGAGTCGTCTCGACGTCCATGTGGAAGTCATAGAACAGCTTATCCACATAAATTATTCATGTTTAGCACCTTTACATAAACTTTTGATCTGTTGCCGATGATTTTTTATTGGCTAAACAAAAAACTTACTTAAATAGCATCATTGAGACATTCCACCAGCATTGCTTCCTTTGAAGCTTCGGAAGTAGTATGTTCGACCATATCGATCTCGTATAACAACTTATAACTAGTAATCATATAATTTCGTCACCAATTTTGTTACCTTTTGATCCTTCACTATAGATTTTCACTTTGTTTAAAGCTGAAAACTTATTAATTAAGCGTCATTGACATATTCCAAAATTGTTTCCACAATTTCAAGCTTCGAGGTTAGTCCATGCATCTATATGCACCTCAGATAGCAAATTACCTATAGAAATCTGATAGTTTGATACATTTTTAACCGTTTTGATCCTTCATGGTAGATTTTTTATTTTTGCGAAACTGAAAACTTGTTTAAATTGCATTATCAACAACTGATAGAAGCCTTTGTTCGTTTCTCGTTTCGAAGTTGTCTTTGCCGGCATTTGAAAATCCTACAACAACTTATATATGTAGGAGTCACATAATTTTTAGCAGTTTGTCATAACCTTTTGATTTATTATTTTGAATTTTCTCCTCCTTTGAAACTCAGAAATCATTTAAATAGGACATTAGACACATTATAATTGCATTTCATCATTTCATTCTTCGAGAGTCGTCTCGACGGCCATGTGGAAGTCATAGAACAGTTTATCCACATAAATTATTCATGTTTAGCACCTTTACATAAACTTGTGATCTATTGCCCATGATTTTTATTGGCTAAACAAAAAACTTACTTAAATAGCATCATTGAGACATTCCACCAGCATCGCTTCCTTTGAAGCTTCAGAAGTAGTATGTTCGACCATATGGATCTCGTATAACAACTTATAACTAGTAATCATATAATTTCGTCACCAATTTTGTTACCTTTTGATCCTTCACTATAGATTTTCACTTTGTTTAAAGCTGAAAACTTATTAATTAAGCGTCATTGACACATTCCAAAATTGTTTCCACAATTTCAAGCTTCGAGGTTAGTCCATGCATCTATATGCACCTCAGATAGCAAATTACCTATAGAAATCAGATAGTTTGATACATTTTTAACCGTTTTGATCCATCATGGTAGATTTTTTATTTTTGCGAAACTGAAAACTTGTTTAAATTGCATTATCAACAAGTGATAGAAGCCTTTGTTCGTTTCTCGTTTCGAAGTTGTCTTTGCCGCCATTTGAAAATCCTACAACAACTTATATATGTAGGAGTCACATAATTTTTAGCAGTTTGTCATAACCTTTTGATTTATTACTTTGAATTTTCTCCTCCTTTGAAACTCAGAAATCATTTAAATAGGACATTAGACACATTATAATTGCATTTCCATCATTTCATTCTTCGAGAGTCGTCTCGACGGCCATGTGGAAGTCATAGAACAGCTTATCCACATAAATTATTCATGTTTAGCACCTTTACATAAACTTTTGATTTGTTGCCGATGATTTTTTATTGGCTAAACAAAAAACTTACTTAAATAGCATCATTGAGACATTCCACCAGCATTGCTTCCTTTGAAGCTTCGGAAGTAGTATGTTCGACCATATGGATCTCGTATAACAACTTATAACTAGTAATCATATAATTTCGTCACCAATTTTGTTACCTTTTGATCCTTCACTATAGATTTTCACTTTGCTTAAAGCTGAAAACTTATTAATTAAGCGTCATTGACATATTCAAAAATTGTTTCCACAATTTCAAGCTTCGAGATTAGTCCATGCATCTATATGCACCTCAGATAGCAAATTACCTATAGAAATCAGATAGTTTGATACATTTTTAACCGTTTTGATCCATCATGGTAGATTTTTTATTTTTGCAAAACAGAAAACTTGTTTAAATTGCATTATCAACAAGTGACAGAAGCCTTTGTTCGTTTCTCGTTTCGAAGTTGTCTTTGCCGCCATTTGAAAATTCTACAACAACTTATATATGTAGGAGTCACATAATTTTTAGCAGTTTGTCATAACCTTTTGATTTATTACTTTGAATTTTCTCCTCCTTTGAAACTCAGAAATCATTTAAATAGGACATTAGACACATTATAATTGCATTTCCATCATTTCATTCTTCGAGAGTCGTCTCGACGGCCATGTGGAAGTCATAGAACAGCTTATCCACATAAATTATTCATGTTTAGCACCTTTACATAAACTTTTGATCTGTTCCCGATGATTATTTATTGGCTAAACAAAAAACTTACTTAAATAGCATCATGGAGACATTCCACCAGCATTTCTTCCTTTGAAGCTTCGGAAGTAGTATGTTCGACCATATGGATCTCGTATAACAACTTATAACTAGTAATCATATAATTTCGTCACCAATTTTGTTACCTTTTGATCCTTCAATATAGATTTTCACTTTGTTTAAAGCTGAAAACTTATTAATTAAGCATCATTGACATATTCCAAAATCGTTTCCGCCATTTCAAGCTTCGAGGTTAGTCCATGCATCTATATGCACCTCAGATAGCAAATTACCTATAGAAATCTGATAGTTTGATACATTTTTAACCGTTTTGATCCATCATGGTAGATTTTTTATTTTTGCGAAATTGAAAACTTGTTTAAATTGCATTATCAACAAGTGATAGAAGCCTTTGTTCGTTTCTTGTTTCGAAGTTGCCTTTGCCGCCATTTGAAAATCCTACAACAACTTATATATCTAGGAGTCACATAATTTTTAGCAGTTTGTCATAACCTTTTGATTTATTACTTTGAATTTTCTCCTCCTTTGAAACTCAGAAATCATTTAAATAGGACATTAGACACATTATAATTGCATTTTCATCATTTCATTCTTCGAGAGTCGTCTCGACGGCCATGTGGAAGTCATAGAACAGCTTATCCACATAAATTATTCATGTTTAGCACCTTTACATAAACTTTTGATCTGTTGCCGATGATTTTTTATTGGCTAAACAAAAAACTTACTTAAATAGCATCATTGAGACATTCCACCAGCATTGCTTCCTTTGAAGCTTCGGAAGTAGTATGTTCGACCATATGGATCTCGTATAACAACTTATAACTAGTAATCATATAATTTCGTCACCAATTTTGTTACCTTTTGATCCTTCACTATAGATTTTCACTTTGTTTAAAGCTGAAAACTTATTAATTAAGCGTCATTGACATATTCAAAAATTGTTTCCACAATTTCAAGCTTCGAGGTTAGTCCATGCATCTATATGCACCTCAGATAGCAAATTACCTATAGAAATCAGATAGTTTGATACATTTTTAACCGTTTTGATCCATCATGGTAGATTTTTTATTTTTGCGAAACTGAAAACTTGTTTAAATTGCATTATCAACAAGTGATAGAAGCCTGTGTTCGTTTCTCGTTTCGAAGTTGTCTTTGCCGGCATTTGAAAATCCTACAACAACTTATATATGTAGGAGTCACATAATTTTTAGCAGTTTGTCATAACCTTTTGATTTATTACTTTGAATTTTCTCCTCCTTTGAAACTCAGAAATCATTTAAATAGGACATTAGACACATTATAATTGCATTTCCATCATTTCATTCTTCGAGAGTCGTCTCGACGTCCATGTGGAAGTCATAGAACAGCTTATCCACATAAATTATTCATGTTTAGCACCTTTACATAAACTTTTGATCTGTTGCCGATGATTTTTTATTGGCTAAACAAAAAACTTACTTAAATAGCATCATTGAGACATTCCACCAGCATTGCTTCCTTTGAAGCTTCGGAAGTAGTATGTTCGACCATATCGTTCTCGTATAACAACTTATAACTAGTAATCATATAATTTCGTCACCAATTTTGTTACCTTTTGATCCTTCACTATAGATTTTCACTTTGTTTAAAGCTGAAAACTTATTAATTAAGCGTCATTGACATATTCCAAAATTGTTTCCACAATTTCAAGCTTCGAGGTTAGTCCATGCATCTATATGCACCTCAGATAGCAAATTACCTATAGAAATCTGATAGTTTGATACATTTTTAACCGTTTTGATCCTTCATGGTAGATTTTTTATTTTTGCGAAACTGAAAACTTGTTTAAATTGCATTATCAACAACTGATAGAAGCCTTTGTTCGTTTCTCGTTTCGAAGTTGTCTTTGCCGCCATTTGAAAATCCTACAACAACTTATATATGTAGGAGTCACATAATTTTTAGCAGTTTGTCATAACCTTTTGATTTATTACTTTGAATTTTCTCCTCCTTTGAAACTCAGAAATCATTTAAATAGGACATTAGACACATTATAATTGCATTTCCATCATTTCATTCTTCGAGAGTCGTCTCGACGGCCATGTGGAAGTCATAGAACAGCTTATCCACATAAATTATTCATGTTTAGCACCTTTACATAAACTTTTGATCTGTTGCCGATGATTATTTATTGGCTAAACAAAAAACTTACTTAAATAGCATCATTGAGACATTCCACCAGCATTTCTTCCTTTGAAGCTTCGGAAGTAGTATGTTCGACCATATGGATCTCGTATAACAACTTATAACTAGTAATCATATAATTTCGTCACCAATTTTGTTACCTTTTGATCCTTCAATATAGATTTTCACTTTGTTTAAAGCTGAAAACTTATTAATTAAGCATCATTGACATATTCCAAAATCGTTTCCGCCATTTCAAGCTTCGAGGTTAGTCCATGCATCTATATGCACCTCAGATATCAAATTACCTATAGAAATCTGATAGTTTGATAGATTTTTAACCGTTTTGATCCATCATGGTAGATTTTTTATTTTTGCGAAATTGAAAACTTGTTTAAATTGCATTATCAACAAGTGATAGAAGCCTTTGTTCGTTTCTTGTTTCGAAGTTGTCTTTGCCGCCATTTGAAAATCCTACAACAACTTATATATGTAGGAGTCACATAATTTTTAGCAGTTTGTCATAACCTTTTGATTTATTACTTTGAATTTTCTCCTCCTTTGAAACTCAGAAATCATTTAAATAGGACATTAGACACATTATAATTGCATTTCCATCATTTCATTCTTCGAGAGTCGTCTCGACGGCCATGTGGAAGTCATAGAACAGCTTATCCACATAAATTATTCATGTTTAGCACCTTTACATAAACTTTTGATCTGTTGCCGATGATTTTTTATTGGCTAAAAAAAACTTACTTAAATAGCATCATTGAGACATTCCACCAGCATTGCTTCCTTTGAAGCTTCGGAAGTAGTATGTTCGACCATATGGATCTCGTATAACAACTTATAACTAGTAATCATATAATTTCGTCACCAATTTTGTTACCTTTTGATCCTTCACTATAGATTTTCACTTTGTTTAAAGCTGAAAACTTATTAATTAAGCGTCATTGACATATTCCAAAATTGTTTCCACAATTTCAAGCTTCGAGGTTAGTCCATGCGTCTATATGCACCTCAAATAGCAAATTACCTATAGAAATCTGATAGTTTGATACATTTTTAACCGTTTTGATCCATCATGGTAGATTTTTTATTTTTGCGAAACTGAAAACTTGTTTAAATTGCATTATCAACAAGTGATAGAAGCGTTTGTTCGTTTCTTGTTTCGAAGTTGTCTTTGCCGCCATTTGAAAATCCTACAACAACTTATATATGTAGGAGTCACATAATTTTTAGCAGTTTGTCATAACCTTTTGATTTATTACTTTCAATTTTCTCCTCCTTTGAAACTCAGAAATCATTTAAATAGGACATTAGACACATTATAATTGCATTTCCATCATTTCATTCTTCGAGAGTCGTCTCGACGGCCATGTGGAAGTCATAGAACAGCTTATCCACATAAATTATTTATGTTTAGCACCTTTACATAAACTTTTGATCTGTTGCCGATGATTTTTTATTGGCTAAACAAAAAACTTACTTAAATAGCATAATTGAGACATTCCACCAGCATTGCTTCCTTTGAAGCTTCGGAAGTAGTATGTTCGACCATATGGATCTCGTATAACAACTTATAACTAGTAATCATATAATTTCGTCACCAATTTTGTTACCTTTCGATCCTTCACTATAGATTTTCACTTTGTTTAAAGCTGAAAACTTATTAATTAAGCGTCATTGACATATTCCAAAATCATTTCCACAATTTCAAGCTTCGAGGTTAGTCCATGCATCTATATGCACCTCAGATAGCAAATTACCTATAGAAATCTGATAGTTTGATAGATTTTTAACCGTTTTGATCCATCATGGTAGATTTTTTATTTTTGCGAAATTGAAAACTTGTTTAAATTGCATTATCAACAAGTGATAGAAGCCTTTGTTCGTTTCTTGTTTCGAAGTTGTCTTTGCCGCCATTTGAAAATCCTACAACAACTTATATATGTAGGAGTCACATAATTTTTAGCAGTTTGTCATAACCTTTTGATTTATTACTTTGAATTTTCTCCTCCTTTGAAACTCAGAAATCATTTAAATAGGACATTAGACACATTATAATTGCATTTCCATCATTTCATTCTTCGAGAGTCGTCTCGACGGCCATGTGGAAGTCATAGAACAGCTTATCCACATAAATTATTTATGTTTAGCACCTTTACATAAACTTTTGATCTGTTGCCGATGATTTTTTATTGGCTAAACAAAAAACTTACTTAAATAGCATCATTGAGACATTCCACCAGCATTGCTTCCTTTGAAGCTTCGGAAGTAGTATGTTCGACCATATGGATCTCGTATAACAACTTATAACTAGTAATCATATAATTTCGTCACCAATTTTGTTACCTTTTGATCCTTCACTATAGATTTTCACTTTGCTTAAAGCTGAAAACTTATTAATTAAGCGTCATTGACATATTCAAAAATTGTTTCCACAATTTCAAGCTTCGAGGTTAGTCCATGCATCTATATGCACCTCAGATAGCAAATTACCTATAGAAATCAGATAGTTTGATACATTTTTTACCGTTTTGATCCATCATGGTAGATTTTTTATTTTTGCAAAACTGAAAACTTGTTTAAATTGCATTATGAACAAGGGATAGAAGCCTTTGTTCGTTTGTTGTTTCGAAGTTGTCTTTGCCGCCATTTGAAAATCCTACAACAACTTATATATGTAGGAGTCACATAGTTTTTAGCAGTTTGTATAACCTTTTGATTTATTACTTTGAATTTTCTCCTCCTTTGAAACTCAGAAATCATTTAAATAGGACATTAGACACATTATAATTGCATTTCCATCATTTCATTCTTCGAGAGTCGTCTCGACGGCCATGTGGAAGTCATAGAACAGCTTATCCACATAAATTATTCATGTTTAGCACCTTTACATAAACTTTTGATCTGTTGCCGATGATTTTTATTGGCTAAACAAAAAACTTACTTAAATAGCATCATTGAGACATTCCACCAGCATTGCTTCCTTTGAAGCTTCGGAAGTAGTATGTTCGACCATATGGATCTCGTATAACAACTTATAACTAGTAATCATATAATTTCGTCACCAATTTTGTTACCTTTTGATCTTTCACTATAGATTTTCACTTTGTTTAAAGCTGAAAACTTATTAATTAAGCGTCATTGACATATTCCAAAATTGTTTCCACAATTTCAAGCTTCGAGGTTAGTCCATGCATCTATATGCACCTCAGATAGCAAATTACCTATAGAAATCTGATAGTTTGATACATTTTTAACCGTTTTGATCCATCATGGTAGATTTTTTATTTTTGCGAAACTGAAAACTTGTTTAAATTGCATTATCAACAAGTGATAGAAGCCTTTGTTCGTTTCTCGTTTCGAAGTTGTCTTTGCCGCCATTTGAAAATCATACAACAACTTATATATGTAGGAGTCACATAATTTTTAGCAGTTTGTCATAACCTTTTGATTTATTACTTTGAATTTTCTCCTCCTTTGAAACTCAGAAATCATTTAAATAGGACATTAGACACATTATAATTGCATTTCCATCATTTCATTCTTCGAGAGTCGTCTCGACGGCCATGTGGAAGTCATAGAACAGCTTATCCACATAAATTATTCATGTTTAGCACCTTTACATAAACTTTTGATCTGTTGCCGATGATTTTTATTGGCTAAACAAAAAACTTACTTAAATAGCATCATTGAGACATTCCACCAGCATTGCTTCCTTTGAAGCTTCCGAAGTAGTATGTTCGACCATATGGATCTCGTATAACAACTTATAACTAGTAATCATATAATTTCGTCACCAATTTTGTTACCTTTTGATCCTTCACTATAAATTTCACTTTGTTTAAAGCTGAAAACTTATTAATTAAGCGTCATTGACATATTCCAAAATTGTTTCCACAATTTCAAGCTTCGAGGTTAGTCCATGCATCTATATGCACCTCAGATAGCAAATTACCTATAGAAATCTGATAGTTTGATACATTTTTAACCGTTTTGATCCATCATGGTAGATTTTTTATTTTTGCGAAACTGAAAACTTGTTTAAATTGCATTATCAACAAGTGATAGAAGCCTTTGTTCGTTTCTCGTTTCGAAGTTGTCTTTGCCGCCATTTGAAAATCCTACAACAACTTATATATGTAGGAGTCACATAATTTTTAGCAGTTTGTCATAACCTTTTGATTTATTACTTTGAATTTTCTCCTCCTTTGAAACTCAGAAATCATTTAAATAGGACATTAGACACATTATAATTGCATTTCCATCATTTCATTCTTCGAGAGTCGTCTCGACGGCCATGTGGAAGTCATAGAACAGCTTATCCACATAAATTATTCATGTTTAGCACCTTTACATAAACTTTTGATCTGTTGCCGATGATTTTTTATTGGCTAAACAAAAAACTTACTTAAATAGCATCATTGAGACATTCCACCAGCATTGCTTCCTTTGAAGCTTCGGAAGTAGTATGTTCGACCATATGGATCTCGTATAACAACTTATAACTAGTAATCATATAATTTCGTCACCAATTTTGTTACCTTTTGATCCTTCACTATAGATTTTCACTTTGCTTAAAGCTGAAAACTTATTAATTAAGCGTCATTGACATATTCCAAAATTGTTTCCACAATTTCAAGCTTCGAGGTTAGTCCATGCATCTATATGCACCTCAGATAGCAAATTACCTATAGAAATCTGATAGTTTGATACATTTTTAACCGTTTTGATCCATCATGGTAGATTTTTTATTTTTGCCAAACTGAAAACTTGTTTAAATTGCATTATCAACAAGTGATAGAAGCCTTTGTTCGTTTTTCGTTTCGAAGTTGTCTTTGCCGCCATTTGAAAATCCTACAACAACTTATATATCTAGGAGTCACATAATTTTTAGCAGTTTGTCATAACCTTTTGATTTATTACTTTGAATTTTCTCCTCCTTTGAAACTCAGAAATCATTTAAATAGGACATTAGACACATTATAATTGCATTTCCATCATTTCATTCTTCGAGAGTCGTCTCGACGGCCATGTGGAAGTCATAGAACAGCTTATCCACATAAATTATTCATGTTTAGCACCTTTACATAAACTTTTGATCTGTTGCCGATGATTTTTTATTGGCTAAACAAAAAACTTACTTAAATAGCATCATTGAGACATTCCACTAGCATTGCTTCCTTTGAAGCTTCGGAAGTAGTATGTTCGACCATATGGATCTCGTATAACAACTTATAACTAGTAATCATATAATTTCGTCACCAATTTTGTTACCTTTTGATCCTTCACTATAGATTTTCACTTTGTTTAAAGCTGAAAACTTATTAATTAAGCGTCATTGACATATTCCAAAATTGTTTCCACAATTTCAAGCTTCGAGGTTAGTCCATGCATCTATATGCACCTCAGATAGCAAATTACCTATAGAAATCCCATAGTTTGATACATTTTTAACCGTTTTGATCCATCATGGTAGATTTTTTATTTTTGCGAAACTGAAAACTTGTTTAAATTGCATTATCAACAAGTGATAGAAGCCTTTGTTCGTTTCTTGTTTCGAAGTTGTCTTTGCCGCCATTTGAAAATCCTACAACAACTTATATATGTAGGAGTCACATAATTTTTAGCAGTTTGTCATAACCTTTTGATTTATTACTTTGAATTTTCTCCTCCTTTGAAACTCAGAAATCATTTAAATAAGACATTAGACACATTATAATTGCATTTCCATCATTTCATTCTTCGAGAGTCGTCTCGACGGCCATGTGGAAGTCATAGAACAGCTTATCCACATAAATTATTCATGTTTAGCACCTTTACATAAACTTTTGATCTGTTGCCGATGATTTTTTATTGGCTAAAAAAAACTTACTTAAATAGCATCATTCAGACATTGCACCAGCATTTTTTCCTTTCAAGCTTCGGAAGTAGTATGTTCGACCATATGGATCTCGTATAACCACTTATAACTAGTAATCATATAATTTCGTCACCAATTTTGTTACCTTTTGATCCTTCACTATAGATTTTCACTTTGTTTAAAGCTGAAAACTTATTAATTAAGCGTCATTGACGTATTCCAAAATCGTTTCCACAATTTCAAGCTTCGAGGTTAGTCCATGCATCTATATGCACCTCAGATAGCAAATTACCTATAGAAATCTGATAGTTTGATAGATTTTTAACCGTTTTGATCCATCATGGTAGATTTTTTATTTTTGCGAAATTGAAAACTTGTTTAAATTGCATTATCAACAAGTGATAGAAGCCTTTGTTCGTTTCTTGTTTCGAAGTTGTCTTTGCCGCCATTTGAAAATCCTACAACAACTTATATATGTAGGAGTCACATAATTTTTAGCAGTTTGTCATAACCTTTTGATTTATTACTTTGAATTTTCTCCTCCTTTGAAACTCAGAAATCATTTAAATAGGACATTAGACACATTATAATTGCATTTCCATCATTTCATTCTTTGAGAGTCGTCTCGACGTCCATGTGGAAGTCATAGAACAGCTTATCCACATAAAATATTCATGTTTAGCACCTTTACATAAACTTTTGATCTGTTGCCGATGATTTTTTATTGGCTAAACAAAAAACTTACTTAAATAGCATCATTGAGACATTCCACCAGCATTGCTTCCTTTGAAGCTTCGGAAGTAGTATGTTCGACCATATCGATCTCGTATAACAACTTATAACTAGTAATCATATAATTTCGTCACCAATTTTGTTACCTTTTGATCCTTCACTATAGATTTTCACTTTGTTTAAAGCTGAAAACTTATTAATTAAGCGTCATTGACATATTCCAAAATCATTTCCGCCATTTCAAGCTTCGAGGTTAGTCCATGCATCTATATGCACCTCAGATATCAAATTACCTATAGAAATCTGATAGTTTGATAGATTTTTAACCGTTTTGATCCATCATGGTAGATTTTTTATTTTTGCGAAATTGAAAACTTGTTTAAATTGCATTATCAACAAGTGATAGAAGCCTTTGTTCGTTTCTTGTTTTGAAGTTGTCTTTGCCGCCATTTGAAAATCCTACAACAACTTATATATCTAATAGTCACATAATTTTTAGCAGTTTGTCATAACCTTTTGATTTATTACTTTGAATTTTCTCCTCCTTTGAAACTCAGAAATCATTTAAATAGGACATTAGACACATTATAATTGCATTTCCATCATTTCATTCTTCGAGAGTCGTCTCGACGGCCATGTGGAAGTCATAGAACAGCTTATCCACATAAATTATTCATGTTTAGCACCTTTACATAAACTTTTGATCTGTTGCCGATGATTTTTTATTGGCTAAAAAAACTTACTTAAATAGCATCATTGAGACATTCCACCAGCATTGCTTCCTTTGAAGCTTCAGAAGTAGTATGTTCGACCATATGGATCTCGTATAACAACTTATAACTAGTAATCATATAATTTCGTCACCAATTTTGTTACCTTTTGATCCTTCACTATAGATTTTCACTTTGTTTAAAGCTGAAAACTTATTAATTAAGCGTCATTGACATATTCCAAAATTGTTTCCACAATTTCAAGCTTCGAGGTTAGTCCATGCATCTATATGCACCTCAGATAGCAAATTACCTATA
>NW_025231031.1:0-12265 GCF_018294505.1 Triticum aestivum
CATAGTAGACAACGTTCTATTGACTACTTCAGTTTGTCCATCAGTTTGGGGGTGACAAGTAGTACTAAAAAGCAGTTTAGTCCCCAACTTAGCCCATAAACATCTCCAAAAGTGGCTAAGAAATTTAGTATCACGATCTGAAACAATAGTATTTGGCACACCATGCAAGCGAATAATTTCACGAAAGAACAAATCAGCAACATTAACAGCATCATCGCTTTTATGACATGGTATAAAGTGTGCCATTTTCGAGAATCTATCCACGACAACAAATATGCTATCCCTCCCCTTCTTTGTTCGAGGTAAACCTAAAACAAAGTCCATAGATATATCCTCCCAAGGAACACTAGGTACAGGCAAAGGCATATATAAACCATGAGGATTGAGTCGTGACTTAGCTTTTTGACGTGTAGTGCAGCGAGCAATAAAACGCTCAACATCCCGTCTCATCTTTGGCCAAAAGAAATGTGTAGCAAGTACGTCCTCCGTCTTCTTCACGCCAAAGTGTACCATTAATTCTCCTCCATGCGCCTCCTGCAACAACAAAAGACGAACGGAGCTAGCTGGAATGCATAGCTTGTTAGCATGAAACACAAATCCATCGTTAACGACGAACTTGTTCCACATTCCTCCTTC
Organism: Triticum aestivum; assembly: GCF_018294505.1. Taxonomy (NCBI): domain Eukaryota; kingdom Viridiplantae; phylum Streptophyta; class Magnoliopsida; order Poales; family Poaceae; genus Triticum; species Triticum aestivum. The sequence continues at coordinate 637 of NW_025231031.1, forward strand.
TTTACAATTCTGCATTACATCTTTAAAATCAGCATCATGCACATATTGATCTTTGATGGTCTCCAAACCAAATATTTTGAAGTCAAGTTGTGAAAGCATAGTATAGCGGCGAGACAATGCATCAGCAATAACATTTTCCTTTCCCTTCTTGTGTTTAATGACATAAGGAAAAGTCTCAATGAATTCAACCCATTTAGCATGTCTACGATTCAGTTTAGCTTGACTTTTAATATGTTTCAAAGATTCATGATCAGAATGTATAACAAATTCTTGGGGCCATAAATAATGTTGCCATGTTTCTAAAGTCCGAACAAGAGCATATAATTCTTTATCATAAGTAGAATAATTCAGACTAGGCCCACTCAATTTTTCAGAAAAGTATGCAACAGGTTTGCCATCTTGTAATAACACACCGCCTAATCCAATTCCACTAGCATCACATTCAAGCTCAAAAGTCTTATTAAAATCAGGAAGTTGGAGTAAAGGAGCATGTGTCAACTTATCTTTCAATACTGAGAAGGCTTCTTCCTGTGCGGTACCCCAAAGAAAAGGCACATCTTTCTTTGTAAGCTCATTGAGAGGTGCAGCAATGGTGCTGAAATCTCTCACAAAACGCCTATAGAATCCAGCGAGGCCAAGAAAACTCCTCACTTGTGTGACCGTTTTGGGTTGCGGCCAACTCTCAATAGCTTCAATCTTGGCTTTATCAACTTCAATTCCCTGTGGAGTAACAACATAGCCAAGAAAAGATACTCGGTCGGTGCAAAAGGTGCACTTCCCAAGGTTACCAAACAAACTTGCATCACGTAGAGCAATAAAAACAGCACGTAAATGTTCCAAATGTTCTTCCAAAGATCTGCTATAAATCAATATGTCATCAAAGTAAACTACCACAAATCGTCCAATGAAAGCACGTAAAACTTCGTTCATTAATCTCATGAAAGTACTAGGTGCATTAGTTAACCCAAAAGGCATGACTAACCACTCATATAATCCAAACTTAGTTTTAAATGCTGTTTTCCATTCATCTCCCAATTTCATACGAATTTGATGGTAGCCACTACGCAAATCAACTTTGGAGAATATTGTAGAGCCACTCAATTCATCAAGCATATCATCTAGCCTAGGAATAGGATGACGATAACGAATAGTAATATTATTAATGCCTCTGAAATCAACACACATACGTGATGTACCATCCTTTTTCGGCACTAGAATAATAGGAACAGCACAAGGACTAAGGGATTCGCGTATATAACCTTTGTCGAGAAGCTCTTGTACTTGACGCATAATCTCCTTCGTCTCCTCTGGATTGGTACGGTATGGTGCACGGTTTGGCAGTGAAGCACCGGGAATTAAGTCAATCGGATGCTCAATCCCTCGAATAGGCGGTAATCCCAGTGGCACGTCTTGTGGAAAAACGTCAGCGAACTCCTGCAAAATGTTAGTGACAGCAGGAGGCAAAGAGGAAGGCTCGTCCTCGAATGAAAATAATGCCTCTTTGCACAAAAAAGCATAGCAAACAGATTTGCTGAAATCTAGCTCATCAATATCAGATTTGGTGGCAAATAAACATGCACTTTTCAATTTAATTTCAGAAGCAACACTAGATGGTTTATTATTAGGCTTCATTTGTTGCTCAAATTCTTTTGCCACAATCTGATTTTCACTCTTATTCTTCTCCTGTTGTGCTTTATTAGCTCTATTAATATCATCTTTCAAAATGGAATCAGGAGTCATAGTGATGAGGACATCAATACAATTGTTACACCCACAGCCCCTGCTGCTATACATACTGGACCAATTACTAGAGCTCGTGCACGCGAACTAAATTACCAGGTACTTTCGTTTCTTGGTAATGATTCTAATGTTCATGAGAATATGATGCTGCCTAAATTGGATACATTTGTTTTGCTTACAAATGAAGGGCCTAGCTTGGAGAAGGATGAACATTGGAGCAAGAACAAGCATGGAGATGATGGCATGCGCAAGGGGAACAAGAACGGAGTTACAAGTGATGATTTCAGGACTTTGAAGCCACCATAATGGGTGCATGAAGCCTTGGACGAAATATACAAGATGCCACTTCATAAATTTCGTCCCGAGGCTATTTTAGGTGCTGCGTCACCTTATTATTGGGCCAGGCCCATGTAATTTCGAAAGACATAAGTATAGGCTATTTTTAGAGTCCGTATGTGTGGGGAAACAAGAGATAGGGTTGATTTCGGACCCCTCCACCAAGGGCCACGAAATTCCCCCCTCTTCCTCCATATATACAGCCCTTAGGGCATCGTTTAGACTTTGGGTTTTGTTTAGATTAAAAGTTCGCCATAGCTGCAACTTCGCGTACTTCGTTTGTGTTCAACGACCAGACAAAGGCGTCACAGAACCCCACCTTGATCAATAAAGCTTTCATCTTATATTCGCAATATCCAGATTGCAATCTTAGTTTCTTGCTTGTTCTTCGTTTGCTCGCAGGAAACAGACCCTCGTGGTCAGGTTGATCGTGCTCCGGCGTGGTCAATAACCTCTCGGAGTTGGTTTAGCGATTGCTAAGGCGCGACGTCCTCGCACGTTCGTAGTCGGATCGTCAAAGTCGACTTCCACCAAAGCGATATCCATCATCTCATCAAAAGACGGGACACCTTTGCCTCTATCATATATTGAATGGGAGTTCGACATAAAAAATATATTTGCTTCCCATAATTTCAATGAACATAAAAAGGTTAAGGTTGTAGTTGGTTCTTTCACTGGTTATGCTTTGGTTTGGTGGAGTGAAAATTGTCGGTTACACCCTGATTATATACCTACTACTTGGGATGATTTGAAACTTGCCATGCGACATACTTTCGTCCCTGCTTATTATACTCGTGACATGATTAAAAAGTTGCAACACTTAAAACAAGGTAGTGAAACTGTAACAAAATATTATGATGATTTACAAACTACCTTGTTGCATTCCTCTTTAGAAGAAAGTGAAGATGATTTTATGGATAGATTTTGGGGAGGATTAAACCGTGATATTCAAGAGATACTAATTCATGAAGAGTGTTATCCTATGGACCATTTGTTTCATCTTGCTTGCAAAGCTGAACAGGAAATAAAACGACGTGTTGGCCACGAGGAGAACAAGCGCACGGTGCACATTCCAAGAGTTGATATGATTGTTCCTTCAACTTCTAGGCATACTATGACAACCACATCCGTTGTTGTCAGGACTACATCACCTCCACCATGTGACACATCGCCCCCGAGAGTGGCTACATCATCTGAGTTGATCATAAGAGGTAATGACAAAGGTACTGATCTTCCATCTCTACATGAGAATGATGAATGCCTTGTCAATTTGAATGCACCATCTGATGAGCTACCCACTACTTTGATCACACCACCTATTTTAGAGGACTACGTTGATAATTTGACTTTGCCATGTGATCAAACAACTGAAATACCAACAATTTTGAGTGCACCCATTGAATTAACTATTGATGCAAAAGAACCAATGTTTAATCATTTTGATATGACCTCTAATCTTGGTGATGATTCTGTGTTGAATGACTTATTGCATGTTTGCTTATTTAAGCATGTTGTAGCATGTAAATTTGATGCAAGTAAGGTTTATTCACCAATGTTGGGATGGTTTAATGATGAACATTGTGATGAGGACATCAATACAATTGTTACACCCACAGCCCCTGCTGCTATACATACTGGACCAATTACTAGAGCTCGTGCACGCCAACTAAATTACCAGGTACTTTCGTTTCTTGGTAATGATTCTAATGTTCATGAGAATATGATGCTGCCTAAATTGGATACATTTGTTTTGCTTACAAATGAAGGGCCTAGCTTGGAGAAGGATGAACATTGGAGCAAGAACAAGCATGGAGATGATGGCATGCGCAAGGGGAACAAGAACGGAGTTACAAGTGATGATTTCAGGACTTTGAAGCCACCATAATGGGTGCATGAAGCCTTGGACGAAATATACAAGATGCCACTTCATAATTTTCGTCCCGAGGCTATTTTAGGTGCTGCGTCACCTTATTATTGGGCCAGGCCCATGTAATTTCGAAATACATAAGTATAGGCTATTTTTAGAGTCCGTATGTGTGGGGAAACAAGAGATAGGGTTGATTTCGGACCCCTCCACCAAGGGCCACGAAATTCCCCCCTCTTCCTCCATATATACAGCCCTTAGGGCATCGTTTAGACTTTGGGTTTTGTTTAGATTAAAAGTTCGCCATAGCTGCAACTTCGCGTACTTCGTTTGTGTTCAACGACCAGACAAAGGCGTCACAGAACCCCACCTTGATCAATAAAGCTTTCATCTTATATTCGCAATATCCAGATTGCAATCTTAGTTTCTTGCTTGTTCTTCGTTTGCTCGCAGGAAACAGACCCTCGTGGTTAGGTTGATCGTGCCCCGGCGTGGTCAATAACCTCTCGGAGTTGGTTTAGCGATTGCTAAGGCGCGACGTCCTCGCACGTTCATAGTCGGATCGTCAAAGTCGACTTCCACCAAATCGAAATCCACCATCTCATCGAAAGACGGGACACCTTTGCCTCTATCAATTACTATTCGTTATCGTCATCCTATTCCTAGGCTAGATGATATGCTTGATGAATTGAGTGGCTCTACAATATTCTCCAAAGTTGATTTGCGTAGTGGATACCATCAAATTCGTATGAAATTGGGATATGAATGGAAAACAGCATTCAAAACTAAGTTTGGATTATATGAGTGGTTAGTCATGCCTTTTGGGTTAACTAATGCACCTAGTACTTTCATGAGATTAATGAACGAAGTTTTACGTGCTTTCATTGGACGATTTGTGGTAGTTTACTTTGATGACATATTGATTTATAGCAGATCTTTGGAAGAACATTTGGAACATTTACGTGTTGTTTTTATTGCTCTACGTGATGCACGTTTGTTTGGTAACCTTGGGAAGTGCACCTTTTGCACCGACCGAGTATCTTTTCTTGGCTATGTTGTTACTCCACAGGGAATTGAAGTTGATAAAGCCAAGATTGAAGCTATTGAGAGTTGGCCGCAGCCCAAAACGGTCACACAAGTGAGGAGTTTTCTTGGCCTCGCTGGATTCTATAGGCGTTTTGTGAGAGATTTCAGCACCATTGCTGCACCTCTCAATGAGCTTACAAAGAAAGATGTGCCTTTTCTTTGGGGTACCGCACAGGAAGAAGACTTCACGGTATTGAAAGATAAGTTGACACATGCTCCTTTACTCCAACTTCCTGATTTTAATAAGACTTTTGAGCTTGAATGTGATGCTAGTGGAATTGGATTAGGAGGTGTGTTATTACAAGATGGCAAACCTGTTGCATACTTTTCTGAAAAATTGAGTGGGCCTAGTCTGAATTATTCTACTTATGATAAAGAATTATATGCTCTTGTTCGGACTTTAGAAACATGGCAACATTATTTATGGCCCAAAGAATTTGTTATTCATTCTGATCATGAATCTTTGAAACATATTAAAAGTCAAGCTAAACTGAATCGTAGACATGCTAAATGGGTTGAATTCATTGAGACTTTCCCTTATGTCATTAAACACAAGAAGGGAAAAGAAAATGTTATTGCTGATGCATTGTCTCGTCGCTATACTATGCTTTCACAACTTGACTTCAAAATATTTGGTTTGGAGACCATCAAAGATCAATATGTGCATGATGCTGATTTTAAAGATGTAATGCAGAATTGTAAAGAAGGAAGAATGTGGAACAAGTTTGTTGTTAACGATGGATTTGTGTTTCGTGCTAACAAGCTATGCATTCCAGCTAGCTCCGTTCGTCTTTTGTTGTTGCAGGAGGCGCATGGAGGAGGATTAATGGGACACTTTGGCGTGAAGAAGACGGAGGACGTACTTGCTACACATTTCTTTTGGCCAAAGATGAGACGGGATGTTGAGCGTTTTATTGCTCGCTGCACTACACGTCAAAAAGCTAAGTCACGACTCAATCCTCATGGTTTATATATGCCTTTGCCTGTACCTAGTGTTCCTTGGGAGGATATATCTATGGACTTTGTTTTAGGTTTACCTCGAACAAAGAAGGGGAGGGATAGCATATTTGTTGTCGTGGATAGATTCTCGAAAATGGCACACTTTATACCATGTCATAAAAGCGATGATGCTGTTAATGTTGCTGATTTGTTCTTTCGTGAAATTATTCGCTTGCATGGTGTGCCAAATACTATTGTTTCAGATCGTGATACTAAATTTCTTAGCCACTTTTGGAGATGTTTATGGGCTAAGTTGGGGACTAAACTGCTTTTTAGTACTACTTGTCACCCCCAAACTGATGGACAAACTGAAGTAGTCAATAGAACGTTTGATAGAGGCGAGGGTGTCCCGATCTTTCGATGAGATGATAACTATCGATTTGGTGGAGACGACTTTGATGATCCGACTACAAACGTGCACGACGTTGCGCCTTAGCAATCGCTAAACCAATCTCCTGAGGTTACTGACGATGCCGGAAGCACGGTCAGCCTGACCACGAAGGTCTATTCCTGCAAGCAATCGAAGAACGAGCAAGAATATGATAAAGCAATCTAAATATTGCAAATATATATGAGGTATTGATAATGGTGGGGATCCGTAAGCGGTCTTGGTCTGGTCGTTGGACACAAACGAAGTACACGAAGTTGCGTTGGCTAACTTTTAACTAAACAAATCCCAAGGAAAAAGCTACTAGATGGATCTACTTATATAGGAGCAAGGGGTGGCGGCCAAGGAGGTGGGAGGACGTCCCAAGGCAGCCTAAAACTAACCCTAGGTCGTACAAGGCTCATGGGCCCAAGTGGAGGTGATGTAACACCTTTGGACTTGTAGTTTGACTCGGATTCTGCTGCAGCATCAGATTGTTTCGTCCACAACTCAACGCTCCGGACGAATTTGAAGCTGATTCCACATGGGTTGGAAAGTGCACGAAATCTAGTTTCCAACAAAAAAAGAATCACCCAATTCGGAGTCCGTATGAAAAACTTGTGTGCGTTTTGAGTCAGGTATGTCTGTGCAGTCCGAATCTGAATCCAGAACGTGAGAGACTTGGACTCTATCTTCTCTTGGGCCAAAAGTGACGTGAAAGAACTTTTTGGACAGCAAATAAACATCTCTTTCTTCCTTATCTTCATATGTGGATTGTACAAATGTCCCATACACCTGCAATTAGAGAAAACAAAAAAGTGTGTGAAGTATTTTTGTTCTGGATAACATAAATAGATTATTGAATAGTTTGCACTAGAGATCACCTGACAAATATGCATATATGCAATATTTTTGGTCATATCCAAGGTAGTCATGTCCTCATCATCCTCCCCTTCTTGAAAATAAAGCCGTCCTCGGCGTTGCTTAATCTGAAATGTGGCTAACAAAAGAGACAAGGTGTACATGTTGTATATGTATATGTCATCCATTTTTACTTCCCTTGATTTTTGCATATATGACACATGAATAGATGAGTAACTTGCATAGTTCATAAAATCTAAAGCCAAAAAATTAGCACAAGAAGTAGAAGGCATGAAAATATTGCAACTCAGTTTGCACATATAAGTGAAGCTCTTATTCATTTCAAAAGATTGACAATGTTCATCATTAAACCATCCCAACATTGGTGAATAAACCTTACTTGCATCAAATTTACATGCTACAACATGCTTAAATAAGCAAACATGCAATAAGTCATTTAACACAGAATTATCACCAAGATTAGAGGTCATATCAAAATGATTAAACATTGATTCTTTTGCATCAATAGTTAATTCAATGGGTGCACTCAAAATTGTTGGTATTTCAGTTGTTTGATCACATGGCAAAGTCAAATTATCAACGTAGTCCTCTAAAATAGGTGGTGTGATCAAAGTAGTGGGTAGCTCATCAGATGGTGCATTCAAATTGACAAGGCATTCATCATTCTCATGTAGAGATGGAAGATCAGTACCTTTGTCATTACCTCTTATGATCAACTCAGATGATGTAGCCACTCTCGGGGGCGATGTGTTACATGGTGGAGGTGATGTAGTCCTGACAACAACGGATGTGGTTGTCATAGTATGCCTAGTAGTTGAAGGAACAATCATATCAACTCTTGGAATGTGCACCGTGCGCTTGTTCTCCTCGTGGCCAACACGTCGTTTTATTTCCTGTTCAGCTTTGCAAGCAAGATGAAACAAATGGTCCATAGGATAACACTCTTCATGAATTAGTATCTCTTGAATATCACGGTTTAATCCTCCCCAAAATCTATCCATAAAATCATCTTCACTTTCTTCTAAAGAGGAATGCAACAAGGTAGTTTGTAAATCATCATAATATTTTGTTACAGTTTCACTACCTTGTTTTAAGTGTTGCAACTTTTTAATCATGTCACGAGTATAATAAGCAGGGACGAAAGTATGTCGCATGGCAAGTTTCAAATCATCCCAAGTAGTAGGTATATAATCAGGGTGTAACCGACAATTTTCACTCCACCAAACCAAAGCATAACCAGTGAAAGAACCAACTACAACCTTAACCTTTTTATGTTCATTGAAATTATGGGAAGCAAATATATTTTTTATGTCGAACTCCCATTCAATATATGATAGAGGCAAAGGTGTCCCGTCTTTTGATGAGATGATGGATATCGCTTTGGTGGAAGTCGACTTTGACGATCCGACTACGAACGTGCGAGGACGTCGCGCCTTAGCAATCGCTAAACCAACTCCGAGAGGTTATTGACCACGCCGGAGCACGATCAACCTGACCACGAGGGTCTGTTTCCTGCGAGCAAACGAAGAACAAGCAAGAAACTAAGATTGCAATCTGGATATTGCGAATATAAGATGAAAGCTTTATTGATCAAGGTGGGGTTCTGTGACGCCTTTGTCTGGTCGTTGAACACAAACGAAGTACGCGAAGTTGCAGCTATGGCGAACTTTTAATCTAAACAAAACCCAAAGTCTAAACGATGCCCTAAGGGCTGTATATATGGAGGAAGAGGGGGGAATTTCGTGGCCCTTGGTGGAGGGGTCCGAAATCAACCCTATCTCTTGTTTCCCCACACATACGGACTCTAAAAATAGCCTATACTTATGTATTTTGAAATTACATGGGCCTGGCCCAATAAAAAGGTGACGCAGCACCTATAATAGCCTCGGGACGAAATTTATGAAGTGGCATCTTGTATATTTCGTCCATGGCTTCATGCACCCATTATGGTGGCTTCAAAGTCCTGAAATCATCACTTGTAACTCCGTTCTTGTTCCCCTTGCGCATGGCATCATCTCCATGCTTGTTCTTGCTCCAATGTTCAGCCTTCTCCAAGCTAGGCCCTTCATTTGTAAGCAAAACAAATGTATCCAATTTAGGCAGCATCATATTCTCATGAACATTAGAATCATTACCAAGAAACGAAAGTACCTGATAATTTAATTGGCGTGCGCGAGCTCTAGTAATTCGTCCCGTATATGTAGCAGTAGGGGCTGTGGGTGTAACAATGGTATTGATGTCCTCATCATCCTCCCCTTCTTGAAATGAAGTCGTCCTCGACGAAAACTCATCTTCCTCACCCAAATAAGGCTTCAAATCTACAATGTTAAAAGTGGGACTAACCCCAAAATCTGCAGGCAGCTCAAGTTTATATGCATTATCATTTATTTTCTCTAACACCTTAAAGGGACCATCAGCACGTGGCATTAGCTTTGATTTGCGCAAATCAGGAAATCTATCCTTACGCAAATGTAACCAAACAAGATCTCCAGGTGCAAACACAACATGTTTTCTACCCTTATCTCCAGCAAGTTTATATTTAGCATTCATACGCTCAATGTTTTCCTTAGTTAACTCATGCATTTTTAAAATCAATTCAGCATGTTGTTTAGCATCAAAATTAACCTTCTCCGAAGATGGAAGAGGCAACAAATCAATAGGTGCACGAGGTAGGAAACCATCACAACTTCAAAAGGGCACATCTTAGTAGTAGAATGCAATGAACGATTATAAGCAAATTTGATAGAGGCGGGGTGTCCCGATCTTTCGATGAGATGATAACTATCAATTTGGTGGAGACGACTTTGACGATCCGACTACAAACGTGCAACGACGTTGTGCCTTAGCAATCGCTAAACCAACTCCGAGAGGTTATTGACCACGCCGGAGCACGATCAACCTGACCACGAAGGTCTATTCCTGCAAGCAATCGAAGAACAAGCAAGAATATGATAAAAGCAATCTGAATATCGCGAATATGTATGAAGTATTGATAATGGTGGGGATCCGAAAAGTGGTCTTGGTCTGGTCGTTGGACACAAACGAAGCACACGAAGTTGCAATGGCTAACTTTTAACTAAACAAATCCCAAGGAAAAAGCTACTAGATGGATCTACTTATATAGGAGCAAGGGGTGGCGGCCAAGGAGGTGGGAGGACGTCCCAAGGCAGCCTAAAACTAAATCTAGGTCGTACAAGGCCAATGGGCCCAAGTGGAGGTGATGTAACACCTTTGGACTTGTAGTTTGACTCGGATTCTGCTGCAGCATCAGATTGTTTCGTCCACAACTAAACGCTCCGGACTAATTTGAAGGTGATTCCAATTGGGTTGGAAAGTGCACGAAATCTAGTTTCCAACAAAAAAAGAATCACCCAATTCGGAGTCCGTATGAAAAACTTGTGTGCGTTTTGAGTCAGGTATGTCTGTGCAGTCCGAATCTGAATCCAGAACGTGAGAGACTTGGACTCTATCTTCTCTTGGGCCAAAAGTGACGTGAGAGAACTTTTTGAACAGCAAATAAACATCTCTTTCTTCCTTATCTTTATATGTGGATTGTACAAATGTCCCATACACCTGCAATTAGACAAAACACAAAAGTGTGTGAAGTATTTTTGTTCTGGATAACATAAATAGATTATTGAATAGTTTGCACTAGAAATCACCTGACAAATATGCATATATGCAATATTTTTGGTCATATCCAAGGTAGTCATGTCCTCATCATCCTCCCCTTCTTGAAAATAAAGCCGTCCTCGGCGTTGCTTAATCTGAAATGTGGCTCACAAAAGAGACAAGGTGTACATGTTGTATATGTATATGTCATCCATTTTTACTTCCCTTGATTTTTGCATATATAACACATGAATGGATGAGTAACTTGCATAGTTCATAAAATCTAAAGCCAAAAAATTAGCACAAGAAGTAGAAGGCATGAAAATATTGCAACTCAGTTTGCACATATAAGTGAAGCACTTATTCATTTCAAAAGATTGACAATGTTCATCATTAAACCATCCCAACATTGGTGAATAAACCTTACTTGCATCAAATTTACATGCTACAACATGCTTAAATAAGCAAACATGCAATAAGTCATTTAACACAGAATCATCACCAAGATTAGAGGTCATATCAAAATGATTAAACATTGGTTCTTTTGCATCAATAGTTAATTCAATGGGTGCACTCAAAATTGTTGGTATTTCAGTTGTTTGATCACATGGCAAAGTCAAATTATCAACGTAGTCCTCTAAAATAGGTGGTGTGATCAAAGTAGTGGGTAGCTCATCAGATGGTGCATTCAAATTGACAAGGCATTCATCATTCTTATGTAGAGATGGAAGATCAGTACCTTT
>NW_025231032.1:0-1095 GCF_018294505.1 Triticum aestivum
CGGAAACTCGTCTCTTACAAAGGGATTTCATTTTTTAAAACTTATTTGAACTCCTGACTTTTTGTGTGTTCAAAATGCACCATTCAAAGCCACATCATCATTTTTCAATCCTTTCTGACTTCATTTGTTATTTTTCATGCATTTACTAATTATTTTGAGCTATAAGACCCTAAAATTGAAAAGCATTTCAAATGAACTCTGAAAAGGTTGAAACTTGGCATGATATCATCATTTCATCCACACAGCATGTGCTAGAAAGTTGAGAGGTTTACGGCAAAAACTGGATGCACTTCGTGTACAAAACGGACAATCTCTTTCAAAGTATCAGGATTTCATCCGGAAACTCATCTGTTACAAAGGGATTTCATTTTTTAAAACCTATTTGAACTCCTGACTTTTTGTGTGTTCAAAATGCACCATTCAAAGCCACATCATCATTTTTCAATCCTTTCTGACTCCATTTGTTATTTTTCATGCATTTACTAATTAATTTGAGCTATAAGACCCTAAAATTGAAAAGCATTTCAAATGAACTCTGAAAAGGTTGAAACTTGGCATGATATCATCCTTTCATCCACACAGCATGTGCAGGAAAGTTGAGAGGGTTACGGCAAAAACTGGATGCACTTCGTGTACAAAACGGACAATATCTTTCAAAGTATCAGGATTTCATCCAGAAACTCGTCTCTTACAAAGGGATTTAATTTTTAAAAACTTATTTGAACTCCTGACTTTTTGTGTGTTCAAAATGCACCATTCAAAGCCACATCATCATTTTTCAATCCTTTCTGACTCCATTTGTTATTTTTCATGCATTTACTAATTATTTTGAGCTATAAGACCCTAAAATTGAAAAGCATTTCAAATGAACTCTGAGAAGGTTGAAACTTGGCATGATATCATCCTTTCATCCACACAGCATGTGCAGGAAAGTTGAGAGGGTTTCGGGAAAAACTGGATGCACTTCGTGTACAAAATGGACGATCTCTTTCAAAGTATCAGGATTTCACTCGGAAACTCGTCTGTTACAAAGGGATTTCATTTTTTAAAACTTATTTGAACTCGTGACTTTTTGTGTGTTCAAAATGCACCATT
>NW_025231032.1:1105-2454 GCF_018294505.1 Triticum aestivum
ACTCGTCTGTTACAAAGGGATTTCATTTTTTAAAACTTATTTGAACTCCAGACTTTTTGTGTGTTCAAAATGCACCATTCAAAGCCACATCATCATTTTTCAATCCTTTCTGACTTCATTTGTTATTTTTCATGCATTTACTAATTATTTTGAGCGATAAGACCCTAAAATTGAAAAGCATTTCAAATGAACTCTGAAAAGGTTGAAACTTGGCATGATATCATCATTTCATCCACACAGCATGTGCAGGAAAGTTGAGAGGGTTACGGCAAAAATTGGATGCACTTCGTGTACAAAACAGACAATATCTTTTAGAGTATCAGGATTTCATCCGGAAACTCGTCTCTTACAAAGGGATTTCATTTTTTAAAACTTATTTGAACTCCTTACTTTTTGTGTGTTCAAAATGCACCATTCAAAGCCACATCATCATTTTTCAATCCTTTCTGACTTCATTTGTTATTTTTCATGCATTTACTAATTATTTTGAGCTATAAGACCCTAAAATTGAAAAGCATTTCAAATGAACTCTGAAAAGGTTGAAACTTGGCATGATATCATCATTTCATCCACACAGCATGTGCAGGAAAGTTGAGAGGGTTACGGCAAAAACTGGATGCACTTCGTGCACAAAACGGACAATATCTTTCAAAGTATCAGGATTTCATCCAGAAACTCGTCTCTTACAAAGGGATTTCATTTTTTAAAACTTATTTGAACTCCTGACTTTTTGTGTGTTCAAAATGCAGCATTCAAAGCCACATCATCATTTTTCAATCCTTTCTGACTCCATTTGTTATTTTTCATGCATTTACTAATTATTTTGAGCTATAAGAACCTAAAATTGAAATGCATTTCAAATGAATTCTGAAAAGGTTGAAAGTTGGCATGATATCATCATTTCATCCACATAGCATGTGCAGGAAAGTTGAGAGGGTTACGGCAAAAATTGGATGCACTTCGTGTACAAAACGGACAATCTCTTTCAAAGTATCAGGATTTCATCCGGAAACTCGTCTGTTACAAAGGGATTTCATTTTTTTAAACTTATTTGAACTCCTGACTTTTTGTGTGTTCAAAATGCACCATTCAAAGCAACATCATCATTTTTCAATCCTTTCTGACTTCATTTGTTATTTTTCATGCATTTACTAATTATTTTGAGCTATAAGACCCTAAAATTGAAACGCATTTCAAATGAACTCTGAAAAGGTTGAAACTTGGCATGATATCATCATTTCATCCACACAGCATGTGCTAGAAAGTTGAGAGGTTTACGGCAAAAACTGGATGCACTTCGTGTACAAAACGGACAATCTCTTTCAAAGTATCAGGATTTCATCCGGAAA
>NW_025231032.1:3606-4903 GCF_018294505.1 Triticum aestivum
CTCTGAAAAGGTTGAAACTTGGCATGATATCATCATTTCATCCACATAGCATGTGCAAGAAAGGTGAGAGGGTTACCGCAAAAACTGGATGCACTTCGTGTACAAAACGGACAATCTCTTTCAAAGTATCAGGATTTCATCCGGAAAGTCGTCTGTTACAAAGGGATTTCATTTTGTAAAACCTATTTGAACTCCTGACTTTTTGTGTGTTCAAAATGCACCATTCAAAGCCACATCATCATTTTTCAATCCTTTCTGACTTCATTTGTTATTTTTCATGCATTTACTAATTATTTTGAGCTATAAGACCCTAAAATTGAAAAGCATTTCAATTGAACTCTGAAAAGGTTGAAACTTGGCATGATATCATCATTTCATCCACATAGCATGTGCAGGAAAGTTGAGAGGGTTACGGCAAAAACTGGATGCACTTCGTGTACAAAACGGACAATCTCTTTCAAAGTATCAGGATTTCATCCGGAAACTCGTCTGTTACAAAGGGATTTCATTTTTTAAAACTTATTTGAACTCCTGACTTTTTGTGTGTTCAAAATGCACCATTCAAAGCCACATCATCATTTTTCAATCCTTTCTGACTTCATTTGTTATTTTTCATGCATTTACTAATTATTTTGAGCTATAAGACCCTAAAATTGAAACGCATTTCAAATGAACTCTGAAAAGGTTGAAACTTGGCATGATATCATCATTTCATCCACACAGCATGTGCAAGAAAGTTGAGAGGTTTACGGCAAAAACTGGATGCACTTCGTGTACAAAACGGACAATCTCTTTCAAAGTATCAGGATTTCATCCCGAAAATCGTCTCTTACAAAGGGATTTCATTTTTTAAAACCTAATTGAACTCCTGACTTTTTGTGTGTTCAAAATGCACCATTCAAAGCCACATCATCATTTTTCAATCCTTTCTGACTTCATTTGTTATTTTTCATGCATTTACTAATTATTTTGAGCTATAAGACCCTAAAATTGAAAAGCATTTCAAATGAACTCTGAAAAGGTTGAAACTTGGCATGATATCATCATTTCATCCACATAGCATGTGCAGGAAAGTTGAGAGGGTTACGGCAAAAACTGGATGCACTTCGTGTACAAAACGGACGATCTCTTTCAAAGTATCAGGATTTCACCCGGAAACTCGTCTGTTACAAAGGGATTTCATTTTTTAAAACTTATTTGAACTCCTGACTTTTTGTGTGTTCAAAATGCACCATTCAAAGCCACATCATCATTTTTCAATCCTTTCTGACTTCATTTGTTATTTTTCATGCATTTA
>NW_025231032.1:8024-9320 GCF_018294505.1 Triticum aestivum
ACTCGTCTGTTACAAAGGGATTTCATTTTTTAAAACCTATTTGAACTCCTGACTTTTTGTGTGTTCAAAATGCACCATTCAAAGCCACATCATCATTTTTCAATCCTTTCTGACTTCATTTGTTATTTTTCATGCATTTACTAATTATTTTGAGCTATAAGACCCTAAAATTGAAAAGCATTTCAAATGAACTCTGAAAAGGTTGAAACTTGGCATGATATCATCATTTCATCCACATAGCATGTGCAGGAAAGTTGAGAGGGTTACGGCAAAAACTGGATGCACTTCGTCTACAAAACGGACAATCTCTTTCAAAGTATCAGGATTTCATCCGGAAACTCGTCTGTTACAAAGGGATTTCATTTTTTAAAACCTATTTGAACTCCTGACTTTTGGTGTGTTCAAAATGCACCATTCAAAGCCACATCGTCATTTTCAATCCTTTCTGACTTCATTTGTTATTTTTCATGCATTTACTAATTATTTTGAGCTATAAGACCCTAAAATTGAAAAGCATTTCAAATGAACTCTGAAAAGGTTGAAAGTTGGCATCATATCATCATTTCATCAACATAGCATGTGCAAGAAAGTTGAGAGGGTTACGGAAAAAACTGGATGCACTTCGTGTACAAAACGGACAATCTTTTTCAAAGTATCAGGATTTCACCCGGAAACTCGTCTGTTACAAAGGGATTTCATTTTTTAAAACTTACTTGAACTCCTAACTTTTTGTGTGTTCAAAATGCACCATTCAAAGCCACATCATCATTTTTCAAGCCTTTCTGACTTCATTTGTTATTTTTCATGCATTTACTAATTATTTTGAGCTATAAGAACCTAAAATTGAAAAGCATTTCAAATGAACTCTGAAAAGGTTGAAACTTGGCATGATATCATCATTTCATCCACACAGCATGTGCAAGAAAGTTGAGAGGGTTACGGCAAAAACTGGATCCACTTCGTGTACAAAACGGACAATCTCTTTCAAAGTATCAGGATATCATCCGGAAACTCGTCTGTTACAAAGGGATTTCATTTTTAAAACCTATTTGAACTCCTGACTTTTTGTGTGTTCAAAATGCACCATTCAAAGCCACGTCATCATTTTTAATTCCTTTCTGACTTCATTTGTTATTTGTCATGCATTTACTAATTATTTTTAGCTATAAGACCCTAAAATTGAAAAGCATTTCAAATGAACTCTGAAAAGGTTGAAAGTTGGCATGATATCATCATTTCATCCACATAGCATGTGCAAGAAAGTTGAGAGGGTTACGGCAAAAACTGGATGCACTT
>NW_025231032.1:9330-9988 GCF_018294505.1 Triticum aestivum
TATCAGGATTTCATCCGGAAACTCGTCTGTTACAAAGGGATTTCATTTTTTAAAACTTACTTGAACTCCTGACTTTTTCTGTGTTCAAAATGCAACATTCAAAGCCACATCATCATTTTTCAATCCTTTCTGACTTCATTTGTTATTTTTCATGCATTTACTAATTATTTTGAGCTATAAGAATCTAAAATTGAAAAGCATTTCAAATGAACTCTGAAAAGGTTGAAAGTTGGCATGATATCATCATTTCGTCCACACAGCATGTGCAAGAAAGTTGAGAGGGTTACGGCAAAAACTGGATGCACTTCGTGGACAAAACGTACAATCTCTTTCAAAGTATCAGGATTTCATCCGGAAACTCGTCTGTTACAAAGGGATTTAATTTTTTAAAACTTATTTGAACTACTGACTTTTTGTGTGTTCAAAATGCACCATTCAAAGCCACATCATCATTTTTCAATCCTTTCTGACTTCATTTGTTATTTTTCATGCATTTACTAATTATTTTTAGCTACAAGACCCTAAAATTGAAGAGCATTTCAAATGAACTCTGAAAAGGTTGAAACTTGGCATGATATCATCATTTCATCCACATAGCTTGTGCAAGAAAGTTGAGAGGGTTACGGCAAAAACTGGATGCACTTCGTGTACAAAACGG
>NW_025231032.1:11724-12259 GCF_018294505.1 Triticum aestivum
AAATGAACTCTGAAAAGGTTGAAACTTGGCATGATATCATCATTTCATCCACACAGCATGTGCAAGAAAGTTGATAGGTTTACGGCAAAAACTGGATGCACTTCGTGTACAAAACGGACAATCTCTTTCAAAGTATCAGGATTTCATCCCGAAAATCGTCTCTTACAAAGGGATTTCATTTTTTAAAACCTAATTGAACTCCTGACTTTTTGTGTGTTCAAAATGCACCATTCAAAGCCACATCATCATTTTTCAATCCTTTTTGACTTCATTTGTTATTTTTCATGCATTTACTAATTATTTTGAGCTATAAGACCCTAAAATTGAAACGCATTTCATATGATCTCTGAAAAGGTTGAAACTTGGCATGATATCATCATTTCATCCACATAGCATGTGCAAGAAAGGTGAGAGGGTTACCGCAAAAACTGGATGCACTTCGTGTACAAAACGGACAATCTCTTTCAAAGTATCAGGATTTCATCCGGAAAGTCGTCTGTTACAAAGGGATTTCATTTTGTAAAACCTATTTGAA
>NW_025231033.1:0-12256 GCF_018294505.1 Triticum aestivum
TTTACAAATCTCTATGTCATCTCCTAGATGCAGCTACCACGCTCTATTTGGAGCTATTCCAAACAACTGTTCTACTTGGAGCTATTCTAAATTATTGCTCCATTATATGTATCCGGTCTCTCTACTCAGAGCTATCCGGATAGGTGTCAAGCTTGCATCGTCGTAACCTTTACGACGAACTCTTTTACCACCTCCATAATCGAGAAAATTCCTTAGTCCACTAGTTACTAAGGATAACTTTGACCGCTGTCCTGTGAGCCATTCTTGGATCACTCTTGTACCCCTTGACTGACTCATGGCAAGGCACACTTCAGGTGTGGTACACAGCATAGCATACTGAAGAGCCTACGTCTTAAGCATAGGGGACGACCTTCGTCCTTTCTCTCTATTCTGCCGTGGTCGAGCTTTAAGTCTTAACTTCGTACCTTACAACTCAGGCAAGAACTCCTTCTTTTACTGGTCCATCTTGAACACCTTCAAGATCATGTCAAGGTATGTGCTCATTTGAAAGTATTATTAAGCATTTTGATCTATCCTTATAGATCTTGATGCTCAATGTTCAAGTAGCTTAATCCAGGCTTTCCATTGAAAAACACTTTCAAAATAACCCTATATGCTTTCCAGAAATTCTACGTCATTTCTGATCAACAATACGTCAACAACATATACTCCTCAGAAATTCTATAGTGCTCCCACTCACTTCTTTGGAAATACAAGTTTCTCATAAACTTTGTACAAACCCAAATTTTTTGATCATCATCAAAGCATACATTCCAACTCCGAGATGCTCACTCCAGTCCTTAGAAGGATTGCTGGAGCTTTGCATACTTATTAGCATCTTTTTGGATTGACAAAACCTTCCGGTTGTATCACATACAACCTTTCCTCATTAAAATCGTCGAGGAAACAATGTTTTGACATCCTATCTGCAAGATTTCATAAATAATGCAGTAATCGCTAATATAATTCCAACAGACTCTTAGCATCGCTACGAGTGAGAAAATCTCATCGTAGTCAACTCCTTGAACTTGTCGGAAAACATCTTAACGACAAGTCGAGCTTTCTTAATGGTGACATTTACCATCATTGTCCGTCTTCCTTTTGAAATCCATCTGTACTCATTAGCCTTACAACCATCGAGCCGTTCTGCCAAAGTCTACACTTTGTTTTCATACATGGATCCTCTCTCGGATTTTATGGCCTCAAGCCATTTATCGGAATCCGGGACCACCATCGCTTCTCCATAGCTCGTAGGTTCATTGTTGTCTAGCAACATGACCTTCAAGACAGGATTACGTACCACTCTGAAGTAGTACGCATCCTTGTCATCCTACGAGGTTTGGGAGTGACTTGATCCGAAGTTTCATGATCAATATCATAAGCTTCCACTTCAATTGGTGTAGGTGCCACAGGAACAACTCCCTGTGCCATGTCACACACTAGTTGAAGAGACGGTTCAATAACCTCATCAAGTCTCCACCATCCTTCCACTCAATTCTTTCGAGAGAAACTTTTCCTCGAGAAAGGACCCGATTCTAGAAACAATCCATATTGCCTTCGGATCTGAATTAGGAGGTATACCCAACTGTTTTGGGTTTCCTATGAAGATGCATTTTATCC
The DNA here is from genome assembly GCF_018294505.1 of Triticum aestivum. Taxonomy (NCBI): domain Eukaryota; kingdom Viridiplantae; phylum Streptophyta; class Magnoliopsida; order Poales; family Poaceae; genus Triticum; species Triticum aestivum. Next base: position 1,621 of record NW_025231033.1, read on the forward strand.
GCTTTGGGTTCGAGCTTATCAACCTGAAACTTTTTCATATAAGCGTCGCAGCCCCAAACTTTTAAGAAACGACAACTTAGGTTTCTCTAAACCATAATTCATACGGTGTCATCTCATCGGAATTACGTGGTGCCCTATTTAAAGTGAATGTGGTTGTCTCTAATGCCTAACCCATGAACGATAGTGGTAATTCGATAAGAGACATCATGGTACGCACCATATCCAATAGGGTGCAACTATGATGTTCGGACACACCATCACATTATGGTGTTCCAGGCGGTATTAATTGCGAAACAATTTCCACAATGTCTTAATTGTGTGCCAAAACTCGTAACTCAGATATTCATCTCTATGATCATATCATAGACATTTTATCCTCTTGTCACAATGATCTGCTACTTCACTCTGAAATTACTTGAACCATTCAATAATTCAGACTTGTGTTTCATTAAGTAAATATACTCAACATTTACTCGAATCATCTGTGAAGTAAGAACATAATGATATTCACTGCATGCCTCAGCACTCATTCGACTGCACACATCAAAATGTGTTACTTCCAACAAGTTGCTATCTTGTTCCATCTTACTGAAAATGAGGCTTTTCAGTCATCTTGCCCATGTGGTATGATTTGCATATCTCAAGTGATTCAAAATCAAGTGAGTCCGAACGATCCATTTGCATGGAGTTTCTTCATGCATATACACCAATAGACATGGTTCGCATGTCTCAAACTTTTCAAAAACGAGTGAGTCCAAAGATCCATCAACATGGAGCTTCTTCATGCGTTTTATACCATTATGACTTACATGGCAGTGCCACAAGTAAGTGGTACTATCATTACTATCTTATATCTTTTGGCATGAAAATGTGTATCACTACGACCGAGATTCAATAAACCATTCCGTTAGGTGCAAGACCATTGAAGGTATTATTCAAAAATAGAGTAACCATTATTCTCCTTAAATGAATAACCGTATTGCGATAGACATAATCCAATCATGTCTATGCTCAACGCAAACACCAATCTCGGTGGTAGAGGGAGCGTGCGATGCTTGATCATATCAACCTTGGAAACACTTCCAACATATATCGTCAGCTCACCTTTAGCTAGTCTCCGTTTATTCCGTAGCTTTTATTTCGAGTTACTAACACTTAGCAACCGAACCGGTATCCAATACCCTGGTGCTACTAGGAGTACTAGTAAAGTACACATTAACATAATGTATATCCAATATACTTCTATCGACCTTGCCAGCCTTCTCATCTACCAAGTATCTAGGGTAATGCTGCTCCACTGGTTGTTCCCCTTATTACAGAAGCACTTAGTCTCGGGTTTGGGTTCAACCTTGGGTTTCTTCACTAGAGCAGCAGCTGAATTGCCGTTTCATGAAGTATCCCTTTGTTCCCTTGCCCTTCTTGAAACTAGTGGTTTCACCAACCATCAATAATTGATGCTCCTTCTTGATTTCTACTTTCGCGGTGTCAAACATCATGAATATTTCAAGGATCATCATATCTATCCCTGATATGTTATAGTTAATCACGAAGCTCTAGCAGCTTGGTGGCAATGACTTTGGGGAAACATCACTATCTCATCTGGAGGATCAACTCCCACTCGATTCAAGTGATTGTTGTGCTCAGACAATCTGAGCACAAGCTCAACGATTGAGCTTTTCTCCCTTAGTTTGCAGGCTAAGAAAATCGTCGGAGGTCTTATACCTCTTGACGTGGGCACGAGCCTGAAATCCCAATTTCAGCCCTCGAAACATCTCATATGTTCCGCGACGTTTCGAAAACGTCTTTGGTGCCTCTACTTAAACCATTTAATTGAACTATCACGTAGTTATCAAAACGTGTATGTCCGATGTTCGCAACATCGACAAACGATGTTGGGGTTCAGCACACTGAGAGGTGCATTAAGGACATAAGCTTTCTACTGATCGCATAATCGCTACTATCAACTTTCAACTATATTTTCTCTAGGAACATATCTAAACAGTGGAACTAAAGCGCGAGCTTACGACATAATTTGCAAAAGGTCTTTTGACTATGTTCAGGATAATTAAGTTCATCTTATGAACTCCCACTTAGATAGACATCCCTCTGGTCATCTAAGTGATCACATGATCCGAGTCAACTAGGCCGTGTCCGATCATCACGTGAGACGGACTAGTCATCATCGGTGAACATCTTCATGTTGATCGTATCTACCATACGACTCATGCTCGACCTTTCGGTCTCCGTGTTCCGAGGCCATGTCTGCACATGCTAGGCTCGTCAAGTTAACCCTAAGTGTTTTTGCTGTGTAAAACTGTCTTACACCCGTTGTATGTGAACGTAAGAATCCATCACACCCGATCATCACGTGGTGCTTAGAAGCGACGAACTGTAGCAACGGTGCACAGTTAGGGGAGAACACTTCTTGAAATTTTATAAGGGATCATCTTATTTACTACCGTCGTCCTAAGTAAACAAGATGCATAATACATAATAAACATCACATGCAATTATATAGTTGTGACATGATATGGCCAATATCATATAGCTCCATTGATCTTCATCTTCGGGGCTCCATGATCATCTTGTCACCGGCTTGACACCATGATCTCCATCATCATGATCTCCATCATCGTGTCTTCATGAAGTTGTCACGCCAACGACTACTTCTACTTCTATGACTAACGTTTAGCAATAAAGTAAAGTAGTTTACATGGCGTTGTTCAATGTGTTGGAAATATGCCCTAGAGGCAATAATAAAAGTATTATTATTATATTTCCTTGTTCATGATAATTGTCTTTTATTCATGCTATAACTGTATTATCCGGAAATCGTAATACACGTGTGAATACATAGACCACCATATGTCCCTAGTGAGCCTCTAGTTGACTAGCTCGTTGTGATCAACAGATAGTCATGGTTTCCTGGCTATGGACATTGGATGTCGTTGATAACGGGATCACATCATTAGGAGAATGATGTGATGGACAAGACCCAATCCTAAGCCTAGCACAAAGATCGTGTAGTTCGTATGCTAAAGCTTTTCTAATGTCAAGTATCTTTTCCTTAGACCATGAGATTGTGCAACTCCCGGATACCGTAGGAATGCTTTGGGTGTACCAAACGTCACAACGTAACTGGGTGGCTATAAAGGTGCATTACAGGTATCTCCGAAAGTGTCTGTTGGGTTGGCACGAATCGAGACTGGGATTTGTCACTCCGTGTAAACGGAGAGGTATCTCTGGGCCCACTCGGTAGGACATCATCATAATGTGCACAATGTGACCAAGGGGTTGATCACGGGATGATGTGTTACGGAACGAGTAAAGAGACTTGCTGGTAACGAGATTGAACAAGGTATCGGTATACCGACGATCGAATCTCGGGCAAGTAAAATACCACTAGACAAAGGGAATTGTATATGGGATCGATTGAGTCCTTGACATCGTGGTTCATCCGATGAGATCATCGTGTAACATGTGGGAGCCAACATGGGTATCCAGATCCCGCTGTTGGTTATTGACCGGAGAACGTCTCGGTCATGTCTGCATGTCTCCCGAACCCGTAGGGTCTACACACTTAAGGTTCGATGACGCTAGGGTTATAAAGGAAGCTTGTATGTGGTTACCGAATGTTGTTCGGAGTCCCGGATGAGATCCCGGACGTCACGAGGAGTTCCGGAATGGTCCGGAGGTAAAGATTTATATATAGGAAGTCCTGTTTCGGCCATCGGGACAAGTTTCGGGGTCATCGGTATTGTACCGGGACCACCGGAAGGGTCCCGGGGGCCCACCGGGTGGGGCCACCTGCCCCGGGGGGCCACATGGGCTGTAGGGGGTGCGCCTTGGCCTACATGGGCCAAGGGCACCAGCCCCTAGAGGCCCATGCGCCAAGATAAAGGAAAAAGGGAAGAGTCCTAAAGGGGGAAGGCACCTCCGAGGTGCCTTGGGGAGGATGGACTCCTCCCCATCCTTAGCCGCACCCCTTCCTTGGAGGAGGGGGCAAGGCTGCGCCTCCCCCCTCTCCCTTGGCCCTATATATAGTGGGGAAAAGGAGGAGCAATCATACCTAAGGCCTTTGGTTGCCTCCCTCTCCCTCCCGTGACACATCTCTTCTCCCGTAGGTGCTCGGTGAAGCCCTGCAGGATTGCCACGCTCCTCCATCACCACCACGCCGTTGTGCTGCTGCTGGATGGAGTCTTCCTCAACCTCTCCCTCTCTCCTTGCTGGATCAAGGCGTGGGAGACGTCACCGGGCTGGACGTGTGTTGAACGCGGAGGTGCCGTCCGTTCGGCACTTGATCATCGGTGATCTGAATCACGACGAGTACGACTCCATCAACCCCGTTCACTTGAACGCTTCCGCTTAGCGATCTACAAGGGTATGTAGATGCAAACTCTCCTCTCCTTTCTACTCGTTGCTGGTCTCTCCATAGATAGATCTTGGTGTTACGTAGGAAATTTTTTGAATTTCTGCTACGTTCCCCAACAGTGGCATCATGAGCTAGGTCTATTGCGTAGATTCTTTGCACGAGTAGAACACAAAGTAGTTGTGGGCGTTGATGTTGTTCAATATGCTTACCGTTACTAGTCCAATCTTGTTTCGACGGTATTGTGGGATGAAGCGGCCCGGACCGACCTTACACGTACTCTTACGTGAGACAGGTTCCACCGATTGACATGCACTTGGTGCATAAGGTGGCTAGTGTTGGAAATATGCCCTAGAGGCAATAATAAAAGTATTATTATATTTCATTGTTCATGATATTTGTCTTTTATTCATGCTATAACTGTATTATCCGGAAATCGTAATACACGTGTGAATACTTAGACCACACAATGTCCCTGGTAAGCCTCTAGTTGACCAGCTCGTTGTGATCAACAGATAGTCATGGTTTCCTGACTATGGACATTGGATGTCGTTGATAACAGGATCACATCATTAGGAGAATGATGTGATGGACAAGACCCAATCCTAAGCATAGCATAAAAGATCATGTAGTTCGTTTTGCTAGAGCTTTGCAAGTGTCAAGTATCTCTTCCTTCGACCATGAGATCGTGTAACTCCCGGATACCGTAAGAGTGCCTTGGGTGTACCAAACGTCACAACATAACTGGGTGACTATAAAGGTGCATTACAGGTATCTCCGAAAGTAGCTGTTGGGTTGACACGGATCGAGACTGGGATTTGTCACTCCGTATGACGGAGAGGTATCTCTGGGCCCACTCGGTAATGCATCATCATATTGAGCTCAAATGTGACCAAGGTGTTGGACACGGGATCATGCATTACGGTACGAGTAAAGTGACTTGCCGGTAACGAGACTGAACAAGGTATTGGGATACCGACGATCGAGTCTCGGGCAAGTAACGTACCGATTGACAAAGGGAATTGCATACAGGGTTTGATTGAATCCTCGACATAGTGGTTCATCCGATGACAACATCGAGGAGCATGTGGGAGCCATCATGGGTATCCAGATCCCGCTGATGGTTATTGACTGAGAGAGTCTCGGTCATGTCTGCATGTCTCCCGAACCCGTAGGGTCTACACACTTAAGGTTCAGTTACGCTAGGGTTATAGGGATATGTATATGCAGTAACCCGAATGTTGTTCGGAGTCCCGGATGAGATCCCGGACGTCACGAGGAGTTCCGGAATGGTCCGGAGGTAAAGATTTATATATGGGAAGTCCTGTTTCGGGCATCGGGACAAGTTTTGGGGTTATCGGTATTGTACCGGGACCACCGGAAGGGTCCCGGGGGTCCACCGGGTGGGTCCACCTGTCCCGGGGGGCCACATGGGCTGTGTGGGGGTGCGCCTTGGCCTAATGGGCCAAGGGCACCAGCCCCACATAGGCCCATGCGCCTAGGGTTCAAGGGGGGCTAGAGTCCTAGGAGGGTAAGGCACCTCCTAGGTGCCTTGGGGGGAGGGAAAACCCCCCTTGGCCGCCGCACCCCCTAGGAGATTTGATCTCCTAGGGCCGGCCACCCCCCTTGGCACCCCTATATATAGTGGGGGAGAGGAGGGACTTCATACCTGAACGCCCTGGCCTTTGGTTGCCTCCTTCTCCCTCCCCAACACCTCCTCCACCTCCATAGTGCTTAGCGAAGCTCTGCCGGAGTACTGCAGCTCCACCAACACCACGCCGTCGTGCTGCTGCTGGTGCCATCTCCCTCAACCTCTCCTCCCTTCCTTGCTGGATCAAGAAGGAGGAGACGTGGCTGTTCCGTACGTGTGTTGAACGCGGAGGTGCCGTCCGTTCGGCGCAGGTCATCGGTGATTTGGATCACGTCGAGTACGACTACATCATCACCTTGCAAGCTTCCGCACGCGATCTACAAGTGGTATGTAGATGCAAACTCTCTCCCTAGACTCGTTGCTTAGATGAACTCATAGATGGATCTTGGTGAAACCGTAGGAAAAATTTTAATTTTCTGCAACGTTCCCCAACAGTGGCATCATGAGCTAGGTCTATGCGTAGTTCTCTTTGCACGAGTAGAACACAACTTTGTTGTGGGCGTGGATTTTGTCATCTTACTTGCCTCTACTAGTCTTTTCTTGCTCAACGGTATTGTGGGATGAAGCGGCCCGGACCAACCTTACACGTACGCTTACGTGAGACCGGTTCCACCGATTGACGTGCACAAGTTGCATAAGGTGGCTGGCGGGTGTCTGTCTCTCCCACCTTAGTTGGAGCGGAATCGATGAACAGGGCCCTTATGAAGGGTAAATAGAAGTTGACAAAATCACGTTGTGGTGATTCGTAGGTAAGAAAACGTTCTTGCTAGAACCCAATTGCAGCCACGTAAAAGATGCAACAACAATTAGAGGACGTCTAACTTGTTTTTGCAGCGATTGATCATGTGATGTGATATGGCCAGAAGTTGTGATGAATGATGAATTGTGATGTATGAGATCATGTTCTTTGTAATAGGATTCACGACTTGCATGTCGATGAGTATGACAACCGGCAGGAGCCATAGGAGTTGTCATTATTTTTTGTATGACCTGCGTGTCATTGAATAACGTCATGTAAACTACTTTATTTTATTGCTAAACGTTAGTCATAGAAGTAGAAGTAGTCGTTGGCGTGACAACTTCATGAAGACACGATGATGGAGATCATGATGATGGAGATCATGGTGTCAAGCCGGTGACAAGATGATCATGGAGCCCCGAAGATGAAGATCAATGGAGCTATATGATATTGGCCATATCATGTCACAACTATATAATTGCATGTGATGTTTATTATGTTTTATGCATCTTGTTTACTTAGGACGACGGTAGTAAATAAGATGATCCCTTATAAAATTTCAAGAAGTGTTCTCCCCTAACTGTGCACCGTTGCTACAGTTCGTCGCTTCTAAGCACCACGTGATGATCGGGTGTGATGGATTCTTACGTTCACATACAACGGGTGTAAGACAGTTTTACACAGCGAAAACACTTAGGGTTAACTTGACGAGCCTAGCATGTGCAGACATGGCCTCGGAACACGGAGACCGAAAGGTCGAGCATGAGTCGTATAGCAGATACGATCAACATGAAGATGTTCACCGATGATGACTAGTCCGTCTCACGTGATGATCGGACACGGCCTAGTTGACTCGGATCATGTGATCACTTAGATGACCAGAGGGATGTCTATCTAAGTGGGAGTTCATAAGATGAACTTAATTATCTTGAACATAGTCAAAAGACTCTTTGCAAATTATGTCGTAGCTCGCGCTATAGTTCTACTGTTTAGATATGTTCCTAGAGAAAATTATAGTTGAAAGTTGATAGTAGCGATTATGCGATTAGTAGAAAGCTTATGTCCTTAATGCACCGCTCAGTGTGCTGAACCCCAAACCTCGTTTGTGGATGTTTCGAACATCGAACATACACGTTTTGATAACTACGTGATAGTTCAGTTAAATGGTTTAAGTAGAGGCACCAAAGACGTTTTCGAAACGTCGTAGAACATATGAGATGTTTCGAGGGCTGAAATTGGGATTTCAGGCTCGTGCCCACGTCAAGAGGTATAAGACCTCCGACGATTTTCTTAGCCTGCAAACTAAGGGAGAAAAGCTCAATCGTTGAGCTTGTGCTCAGATTGTCTGAGTGCAACAATCACTTGAATCGAGTGGGAGTTGATCTTCCAGATGAGATAGTGATGTTTCCCCAAAGTCATTGCCACCAAGCTGCTAGAGCTTCGTGATGAACTATAACATATCAAGGATAGAGATGATGATCCTTGAGGTATTCGCGTTGTTTGACATCGCGAAAGTAGAAATCAAGAAGGAGCATCAATTGTTGATGGTTGATGAAACCACTAGTTTCAAGAAGGGCAAGGGAAAGAAGGGATACTTCATGAAACGGCAAATCAGCTGCTGCACCAATGAAGAAACCCGAGGTTGAACCCAAACCCGAGACTAAGTGCTTCCGTAATAAGGGGAACAACCACTGGAGCAGGATTACCCTAGATACTTGGTAGATGAGAAGGCTGGCAAGGTCGATAGAAGTATATTGGATATACATTATGTTAATGTGTACTTTACTAGTACTCCTAGTAGCACCAGGGTATTAGATACCGGTTCGGTTGCTAAGTGTTAGTAACTCGAAATAAAAGCTACGGAATAAAACGGAGACTAGCTAAAGGTGAGCTGACGATACGTGTTGGAAGTGTTTCCAAATTTGATGTGATCTAACATCGCACGCTCCCTCTACCATCAAGATTAGTATTAAACCTGAATAAGTGCTCTTGCACCTAAAGGAATGGTTTATCGAATCTCGATCGTAGGGATACACATTTTCATGCCAAAAGATATAAGATAGTAATGATAGTACCACTTACTTGTGGCACTGCCATGTAAGTCATAATGGTATAAAACGCATGAAGAAGCTCCATGTTGATGGATCTTTGGACTCACTCATTTTTGAAAAGTTTGAGACATGCGAACCATGTCTATTGGTGTATATGCATGAAGAAACTCCATGCAAATGGACCGTTTGAACTCACTTGATTTTGAATCACTTGAGATATGCAAATCATACCACTTAGGCAAGATGACTGAAAAGCCTCGGTTTCAGTAAAATGGAACAAGATAGCAACTTATTGGAAGCAACACATTTTGATGTGTGTAGTCCAATGAGTGCTGAGGCATGCAGTGAATATCGTTATGTTCTTACTTCACAGATGATTCGAGTAGATGTTGAGAATATTTACTTGATGAAACACAAGTCTGAATTATTGAATGGTTCAAATAATTTCAGAGTGAAGTAGAAGATCATTGTGACAAGAGGATAAAATGTCTGTGATATGATCATAGAGATGAATATCTGAATTACGAGTTTTGGCACACAATTAAGACATTGTGGAAAATGTTTCACAATTAATACCGCCTGGAACACCATAATGTGATGGTGTGTCCGAACATCATAGTTGCACCCTATTGGATATGGTGCGTACCATGGTGTCTCTTACCGAATTACCACTATCGTTCATGGGTTAGGCATTAGAGACAACCACATTCACTTTAAATAGGGCACCACGTAATTCCGATGAGATGACACCATATGAATTATGGTTTAGAGAAACCTAAGTTGTCGTTTCTTAAAAGTTTGGGGCTGCGACGCTTATATGAAAAAGTTTCAGGTTGATAAGCTCGAACCCAAAGCGGATAAAATGCATCTTCATAGGAAACCCAAAACAGTTGGGTATACCTCCTAATTCAGATCCGAAAGCAATATGGATTGTTTCTAGAATCGGGTCCTTTCTCGAGGAAAAGTTTCTCTCGAAAGAATTGAGTGGGAGGATGGTGGAGACTTGATGAGGTTATTGAACCGTCTCTTAAACTAGTGTGTGACAGGGCACAGGGAGTTGTTCCTGTGGCACCTACACCAATTGAAGTGGAAGCTTATGATATTGATCATGAAACTTCGGATCAAGTCACTCCCAAACCTCGTAGGATGACAAGGATGCGTACTACTTCAGAGTGGTACGTAATCCTGTCTTGAAGGTCATGTTGCTAGACAACAATGAACCTACGAGCTATGGAGAAGCGATGGTGGGCCCGGATTCCGATAAATGGCTTGAGGCCATAAAATCCGAGAGAGGATCCATGTATGAAAACAAAGTGTAGACTTTGGCAGAATGGCTCGATGGTCGTAAGGCTAATGAGTACATATGGATTTCAAAAGGAAGACGGACAATGATGGTAAATGTCACCATTAAGAAAGCTCGACTTGTCGTTAAGATGTTTTCCGACAAGTTCAAGGAGTTGACTACGATGAGATTTTCTCACTCGTAGCGATGCTAAGAGTCTGTTGGAATTATATTAGCGATTACTGCATTATTTATGAAATCTTGCAGATAGGATGTCAAAACATTGTTTCCTCGACGATTTTAATGAGGAAAGGTTGTATGTGATACAACCGGAAGGTTTTGTCAATCCCGAAAGATGCTAATAAGTATGCAAAGCTCCAGCAATCCTTCTAAGGACTGGAGTGAGCATCTCGGAGTTGGAATGTATGCTTTGATGATGATCAAAAATTTTGGGTTTGTACAAAGTTTATGAGAAACTTGTATTTCCAAAGAAGTGAGTGGGAGCACTATAGAATTTCTGATGAGTATATGTTGTTGACATATT
>NW_025231034.1:0-12253 GCF_018294505.1 Triticum aestivum
AATTCAACAAAGTTGCAGATATATTAAATAAAACAGAAAACAGAAGAAAAAGGGAAAAACTTACCTGGGCTCCTCCCTGTGCGGCCCAGCCAGCTGGCCGGCCCAGCCAGCAACCGACCCAGCCCAGCACTGTAGCCCTCCGTCGTCTTCCTCCCCTCGCCCCGAAGCTGCTGCGTGCTCGCGCGCGCACGGCCGCGCGGCCACCTCCTGCTTGCCGACGACCTCCTGGCCGCGTGGACGACGCCCGCAGCCCGTCCCGATCCCCCCTGCTCTCTCTCACTCTCCCCGGCTCTTTCCTTCCTCTCCCTCGCTCTCTCTCTCTCACGGCCGAACACCACCGTCGCCGCCGTTCGCCACAGCAGCCATCTCCGGCCACCCCTCGCTTCCCCGACTAGCTCAGAAGCTCCGCCACAACTCCCTCTTCCTCCCCACCGCTCCACGGGTCCCCGGAAGCCCTGGATCGCCGCCACGTCGCCGTTCCCCTCTTCGGCTCCGATCATCGTCGCCATCGAATTCGTCGTCTCCGGCACGTCCCCGAGCCCGCTTCGACGCCCACTGCAACAGCGGTGAGCTACGCCACTGTTTCCCCCTCTTCTCCCCCTCGTTCCCTCACCATAGCCTCCTCCCCACCACGGCCGAACCTCCGCTGTCGCCGAGCTCGCCGTCAACGCAGCTCCGGTGACCATTTGGTCACCCCGGCGAGTCCAACGAGTTCGCAAGACCCCGTAGAGCATCCCTAGCGCCTCGCTTCGCTCGACTTCGAGCTCCAACCCCGTTCCCGTGCACGACCGAACCCCGGCGGCCGCAGCCGAGCTCGCCGCCGTCGACTCCGGCCACCCCGACCCCAACGGACTCCGCCAAGAGCTGCGGGTTGTCCTCAGCTCCACTCCGGTGGTCTCCGCAGTCCGTTTGGTGGCCGAAATGACCAAAACCACTTCTGCCGCCGCGTCGGGCTCGCCGGCGACTAAACGCCGGCAGCCGACTTTGACTTTGACCACGGGTGGGCCCTGGTTGACTCCCCTGAGTCAATGACAGGTGGGGCCCAGCCCTGTTAATTAAACAGGATTAGTTTTAGTTAAATTTTAATTAAATTAATCACCCTGACATGCGGGACCCACTGTCAGGTTTGACCCAGACCTGTTCCGTTGACCTGCTGACGTCACACTGACGTCAGGCTGACGCAGTAATTGATTTTCTGGATTTAAATTAAATCAGGAAATTCCAGAATATTAATTAAACTTCAAAAATTCATAACTTTTATTCTGTAACTCCAAATTGGACAAATTATATATGAAAAATGATCAGAAAAATCCAATCTATCCATCTGTACTATTTTCATGCATGATCAAACAAGTTAAATTGATGTTTTAAGCAGAATAAGGAAAAGCACTTAAAGAGGCCATGTTTGAGTTTGAAATTTGAATCCTTGATTCAAATTTGTTCAAACCCCTCTGGTTTTAGTTGCATTAGCCCAACACACTCATATTGCCATGTTTCATGCATGCATCATATTGTTGCACATTGTTTGGTGATGCTTGTGTATCGATGTCCTTTGCGACAGGTTCTGTCTCCGAGGAGTACCGTGATTACCCTAACGAAGAATCATATCCGAGCATCGAACCATCAGGCAAGCAACCAACCATTTGATCATATCGACACAATCCCATGTTCTCGCTCCTGCTCTCTTTTACTCCATTAAGACAACGCAATTCAAACTGCTGTGTGCTACGGTAGCTGAACCCATTTCCTCTGCATGACCTGTCTTGCCATAGTAACTAGATGAAACCCACTAGCATGTGTAGGAGTTGATTGAGCCATATGTATGTGTTGTTCCTACCTTGCTATGCCTGCTATGCCTAGAGTCGTGTCAGGTCTGGTTCATCTGGGTGATGGGCTAGAGTGAAATGATTATGTCGGTAATGGGAGTGGTGTGGTGAACACGATTTGGTAAAGGTATCGATGAGAGGCCATGTAGGAGTACATGGTGGGTTGTTTCATTGAAGCCGACCTTAAGCACTGAGATCTGTATGTGTGATTTAAGATACAGCTACTACCATGCATTGGGCCCTAAAATATGACCCCGCTCGACTTCTTATTCACCCTAGCTCTCTGTCCAGGAGTTGCAAGTAGTTTCTGGTGTTTGTAGCTACTGGAGGCCGTGGACAGCGCTGACCGTAGGGGTGGGCTGTGATGCGGTAGGTACGTGGCTGGGTGTACCGAATACCCGTTAGGTATCTCGGGAACCCTGTTCACATCGTTCGGGGCCGTATGGGAAACCTCGGCCGGACTCCCTGCGGATGGAACCTGAATAGGCGATAAACCTGGACTAGAGGCTTAAGTGTTTAGGTAGGTCGTGGTCTACACCCACGTCGGCTTTCGCTTGAAGTCTGCCGAGCACATGTCGTGTGCAGACGCTAAGTGGTGGAAACATGTATGAAGAAGTACACCCCTGCAGGGTTATCATGATCTATTCGAATAGCCGCGTCCGCGGTAAAGGACTACTTGGTTGCCTATACAGTTCATAGACAAGTAAATGGAAACCACTAAGTGTGAGTGCCGAGGATGGCTCTTCCGTAGGAAGACGGAGGTGGATCCTCGGTAGTGTATTGAAGTGGTGAGTAGTGGACTCGTGTGCGCAAAACATTTCAAGTTGGAGTATCGTAGGATAGTCTAGCCAAGAGTTAAAGCTGGCTTGCTGCAATAACTCCACCAACCATTCTTGATACTATGCATGTATGTAGGGTCTGATGTAAGTCTTGCTGAGTACCTTTGTACTCATGTTGCTATAATCTACATTTTTACAAAAGACGCTGCAACCCCTTCTGATGGGTTCTATGTAGACGTTGACATCAACGAGTAGGCTAAAGACCCAGGTGGTGACCCTGAGCTTGTGATGGACCACGTAGTATAGCTAGGCTTTCCAAGCCTCTTTTATTTTACTAGTTGTCTGTACCCAGACAATGTACTTCCGCTGCTGGCTTGTATGACTGTATGACTTGTATGTTGGGTCGTGAGACCCGTACCTTTGTGAATGTTATGTATGGCTCCCTGAGCCTTAAATAAAGTACTTGTGTCATAGAGTCATGTTGTGATGCTTCGTTGTATTTGCACATATCGAGCATATTGTGTGTATGATTGAAATGCTTGGTATGTGTGGGATCTGACTATCTAGTTGTTTATCTTTAGTAGCCTCTCTTACCGGGAAATGTCTCCTAGTGTTACCGCTGAGCCATGGTAGCTTGCTACTGCTCTGGAACACTTAGGCTGGCCGGCATGTGTCCTTCTTCGTTCCTGTGTCTGTCCCTTTGGGGAAATGTCACGCTTTGAGTACCGGAGTCCTGCTAGCCCAGTGCTACAGCCCGGACCCACTTGCTGATGACCGACACGTTCGAAGCTGGGTCATGGATGCCTGTCCCTGTAAGTCTGTGCCACTTTGGGTTTACGACTAGTCATGTCAGCCCGGGCTCCTTATCATATGGATGCTAGCGACACTATCATATACGTGAGCCAAAAGGCGCAAACGGTCCCGGGAAAAGGTAAGACGACACCCGTGGGGATACCGTGCGTGAGGCCGCAAAGTGATATGAGGTGTTACCAGCTAGATCGATGTGACATCGAGTCGGGGTCCTGACAGCGTTGGCATCAGAGCCGGACTGCCTGTAGGTTCTCCAAGCCAAACTGGTCGATGTTGAGTCTAGAAATTCTTTAGTTATATGTAGGGGAATTGTTTGTGGGTTGGAACGTAAGGCTCTTTTTACTCCTTATACCTTATGACATTCTGATCTGAGTCAGTCCATTCTTCCACCGGGGGTTAAGGAATTAGGATCTATTCTCTCTATCAGGATCACGTGTTACTAATCAGTAGTACCTTATAAGTTTGATGGTTACAAGCCTAGTTCAGTTCTACTACCACATTATGTAGCCAGAATGGTTCAGAACTTTGATATGATGATGTTGAGTGTGTGCGAAATCCTTTGTCAAATGTCTCAATATCCTTTTTGAGCATTTACAGCTGTTATGCTGCCGAAATTTTGCTAGAAATTCTAATGCCTTTGCATTATGATTGTGCTTTCAGATGGCCACTCGCGACCTCAATCAAGTGGTTCGCCTGACTCGATGCCTAGATGTACCCGGCCATACTGCTAAGTTGGTCAGGGTAATGACTGAGGCTGGATATCGCTGGTATCCCGAGTACACGGTCGAAGAGCAATTCCGGGACTTCAATCAAAGCCAGTATCTCTGCACTGTCAGGATATTTCCATCTTATCCTGGATCCACCGAGCCTCTTCACTGCTCCTATGGACTCGGGGTTACTATTGAGATGGCTGTGCAGGACGCCGCCTACTCTATGATGACCATTATGCGAGTCAGATCTGGTTTATTTCGGGACTCTGATTTCCGGTATATGCCAGGATCACTTCCGGGAGCACAAGGATATCTCCAGGCTATTTATGCTGACTCCACTCAGGAGGATTCACGGACTCGCACCACTGCTGAGATGCTCGAGGATAAGGACCGTGAAAATCGGGCCTTAAGGTTAGAGCTTTTCAATACCCGTGCTGACCACTGGGCCACTTTGACTCGGTTCGCACCGGCGGTACAAGCTGGATTCTCAGATATGCGCGATCTCTATCCTGTGAGATCTGCTCTGCCAGACGTGATGGTTTGGCATGATGTAGGAGGCATCACCCCACCTCGCGGTCCCCGCAGGCCACCGTCTGTTGGTCCAAGGCCTCATCCTAGCCCCTATGGTCCACAAGCTCCGCGAGACCGTCTGTTCCCGGATGATCATGTTGAGCTTCCAGGCTATGGAGGTGACTTCTACGAGGACTACTACGGATCGGTCTGAGTAGTGGTAGTATCACTAGTTCGCACTAGCCGTGTCGTCTATCGTCCTGCGTGACTCGTGGGATATGACCTAGTTGTACTCTTTCCGGAGGTGTAGAAAAATAATGTATAGGAGCTTGGAATGCCTCCGATGAGATGTAATCTGTTTTCTCACCGTAATAGTACTTTGTTTGGTCTTGTACTAAACCTTGTATGGTGTGTATGACGATGGAATAAAAGAAGCAGTTTCTGTATCTACCATGTCATACGGATGATCATCTTGCATTCCGAGTTATTCCTTACCTTATGTATCCTATGTCGGAATTTTATCATTCTGACTAAATCATTGTCTTGTTCACCTAGGATGGTCAACACGCGCGCTAACCCTGCTTCCCAAGAGCAGGCCGAAGGCAGTGAAGCCAGGGATGCAAATCTGCCTCATCCTCCTTCACTAGCCGAGGTTATGATGGAAGCTGAGAGAAACAAGCGGGAGACAAACCGTTTGTTGGAGCGTATTGAACAGAACACAGCACACCATCAGAGGGCTAACGTGGTGTCACTCAGTGATTTTATCAAACTGCATCCACCCACGTTCCACCACTCCGTCGAGCCTCTCGACGCTGATGACTGGCTTCGCAGTATCTCTCACAAGCTGCGTTCCGCGCTGGTAGCGGAGGCTGACAAGGTCACCTTTGCTGCATATCATCTTGAAGGCCCCGCCAGTCTATGGTGGGAGAATTATGGAGCTATGCGCCCAGCGGGCCATGTCACTACTTGGGCTGAGTTCAGCGAGGCTTTCCGTGAACATCACATTCCGGAGGGTCTCATGGACCGTAAACGTGAGGAATTCTGCAATTTCACCCAAGGCCGACTTTCTGTGGATGTCTATAGCAGGGAATTTGGTAATCTCGCACGATATGCAACTGAGGAAGTTTCTACTGACGCCAAGAAGCAAGCAAGGTTCCGTAAGGGCCTTAGTCCTGAGCTTCGCCGCGACCTCCGTCTGCATGAGTGCACATCTTTTTCGAAACTTGTCAACAAAGCCATCAGTGCTGAAACTGGTCAGACTGACTATGACGCAACACGCAAGCATGGACGTGACATGGGTTCCTCATCCGGTGCTGGTCCTCAGAAGCGCCGCGTGTGGGTGCCCAACACCGCTCTGCCACCCAGATTCACACCGAGGCCATCTTTCCAGGCGCCTCGCCCTGTTCAACAGTCTGCACCGGCCAAGCCCTATGGGGGTCCAACCAATAATGCTCCTCCACGTACCAGTTCCGTGACTTGTTTCAAGTGTGGGGAATCTGGTCACTATATGCGTGAGTGTCCCCAGACCAACCCCAATCAATCTGCTAAAGCTGTTGGCCGTGGCAAGCCGACATGGAAGGTGTTTCATGCTAAACCGGTCACCGCTTCACGTGGCCATGTCAACTGTATCTCTGCCGAAGAAGCTCAAGAGGACCCCAACGTCGTTCTCGGTACGCTTCTTGTTAACTGCCACCCGGCATCTGTTCTTTTCGATACAGGAGCCTCTCATTCTTTTATATCTGAAAATTATGCTCGTTTGCATAACGTTGCATTCTGTGACTTGCCATCCACTATGGAAATCTCTACCCCTGGGTCTAGATGGCAGACCTCTAGGGTAAGTTATGGAAATGAGATCCAAGTCGACAGACTTGTTTTCCTTGCATCTTTGATAGCCCTTAAATCTTCGGATATTAATATCATTTTGGGTATGGACTGGATGTCAGCTCATCAAGCCAAAATTGATTGCTTCTCTAGGACTGTTCAACTCACCCATCCTTCGGGGAAGATAGTTAATGTCTTGACCCGAATAGCCAAGCGACAATTATATTCTCTTAACGCCAGCCCTTTGCCAGACCTTGAGGACGTTCCAGTAGTCCGTGACTTTCCGGATGTCTTTCCAGAGGAATTGCCAGGTGTTCCACCTGACAGGGATGTTGAGTTCGTAATAGACCTCATTCCAGGAACCGTTCCGATTGCTAGAAGACCCTATAAGATGGCACCCCTAGAACTAGCCGAGCTTAAGAAACAACTCGATGAGTCCTTGAAAAAGGGTTTCATCCGACCTAGTTCATCTCCGTGGGCTTGCCCCGTCCTATTCGTCAAGAAGAAGGATGGTACGGACCGGATGGTTGTAGATTACCGACCTGTCAATTTGGTCACAATCAAGAACAAATATCCACTTCCCAGGATCAACGATCTGTATGATCAGCTCGCTGGATCCTCAGTCTTCTCCAAGATGGATTTGAGGTTGGGCTACCATCAAATCAAAATCAGAAACGGGGACATTCCTAAAACGGCCTTTGTTACTCGTTATGGCCAATACGAGTACACCGTCATGTCCTTCGGTTTAACCAACGCTCCAGCCACCTTTTCTCGGTTAATGAACTCAATCTCCATGGAGTATTTGGATAAATTCGTCGTAGTTTACCTCGATGATATACTCATCTACTCCAAGAACGAGGAAGAACATACCGAACATCTAAGGCTAGTGTTGAAGAAACTTCGAGAGCATCGCCTTTATGCCAAATTTTCTAAATGTGAATTCTGGTTGTCAGAAGTGACCTATCTGGGTCATGTAATATCTGGTAAAGGTATTGCTGTTAACCCTGAGCGAGTTCAAGCCGTCCTTAATTGGACTCCACCTGAATCGGTCAAGCAAGTTCGAAGTTTTCTAGGCTTAGCGAGCTATTGCCGTCGCTTTGTCGAGAACTTCTCCAAAGTTGCCAAACCTCTAACCGAACTCCTCAAGAAAGATAAGAAGTTCGAATGGACTCCACAATGTGAGCACAGCTTTCAGGAACTGAAAAGACGCCTGACCTCTGCTCCCGTGCTGGTACCGCCAGACTTCTCCAAGGACTTTGTTATCTACTGCGACGCCTCGCGACAAGGACTAGGTTGCATTCTCATGCAAGATCGACACGTAATTGCTTACGCTTCACGGCAATTGCACCCACATGAGGAGAATTATCCTACTCATGATCTAGAGCTTGCAGCCGTAGTCTATGCACTTAAGACCTGGCGACATTACCTTCTCGGTAATCGTTGCAAAATATTCACTGATCACCAAAGTCTGAAGTACATTTTCACCCAACCGGATCTGAATCTCAGGCAAAGACGTTGGGTTGAATTGATCATAGACTTCGACTTAGGAATAACCTACACCCCAGGGAAAGCCAACGTCATGGCTGATGCGCTAAGTCGTAAATCTTATTGTAACAACCTGATGTTACAACAAAGTCAACCGCTTCTCCATGAGGAATTTCGGAAGCTTAACCTTCACATTGTTCCTCAAGGTTTTCTTTCCACCTTGGTAGCAAAACCTACTCTTACGGATCAAATCATCGCTGCCCAAAAGCGAGATAAGGGTATATCTAAAATCAAAGAGAACATTGCTAGCGGAGGTGCTAGTTGTTTCTCCACAAATGATCATGGTGTTGTGTACTTCGAGAACCGTCTAGTGGTTCCCAAGAACCAGCATCTACGGCAGCTGATCCTTAAGGAGGCTCATGAATCTCCTCTCACCATTCATCCCGGTAGTACTAAGATGTATCAGGACCTACGCCAGAGGTTCTGGTGGACTAGGATGAAAAGAGAAATTGCTCAGTATATTGCTAATTGCGACGTCTGTCGTCGTGTAAAAGCAGAGCATCAACGGCCTGCTGGCACCCTTCAACCCTTAGCTATTCCTGAATGGAAATGGGATAAAATTAGTATGGATTTCATTACCGGTTTTCCCAGGACCAAGAGAGGGAATAATGCTATTTTCGTCGTGGTCGATCGTCTTTCCAAAGTAGCTCATTTCTTACCAGTTCGTGAGAGTATAACCGCTAGTCAGCTGGCAGACTTGTACATCTCCCGAATAGTGTCTCTCCATGGTGTTCCTTTGGAAATTAACTCGGATCGAGGAAGTCTTTTCACCTCTCGATTTTGGGAAAGTTTCCAAAATGCTATGGGAACCCGTCTCTCCTTTAGCACCGCTTTCCACCCTCAGTCGAGTGGTCAAGTGGAACGCGTCAATCAGATTCTAGAAGACATGCTCCGAGCCTCTGTTATCTCCTTCGGAATGGACTGGGAGAAGTGTCTTCCATTTGCTGAATTCGCTTACAACAACAGCTATCAATCTAGCTTGGGTAAAGCCCCTTTTGAAGTTCTCTATGGACGACGATGTCGAACACCCCTTAACTGGTCAGAGACCGGGGAAAGACAATTCTTTGGCCCGGACATGATTCAGGAAGCAGAAGATCAAGTTCGTATCGTTCGTGAAAAGTTGAAAACAGCCCAATCTCGCCAAAAGAGTCAATATGACCGAAAACATAGGGCTATGACTTTCGAGGTTGACGAGAAGGCTTATCTTCGGGTCACCCCTCTGAAGGGAACCCATCGTTTCGGTATCAAAGGCAAATTGGCTCCTCGTTACATTGGACCTTTTCGCATTCTTGCCAAACGAGGAGAAGTTGCCTACCAGTTGGAACTACCTCCGCATCTCTCCAGAGTTCACGATGTCTTCCACGTTTCTCAACTCAGGCGTTGCTTCTCGGATCCTATCCGTGAAGTGGACCACGAAACGCTTGATCTCCAAGATGATCTTACATATCGAGAGTACCCCATTCGTATCCTCGATCAAGCCGAACGTACCACGCGACGTCATAATATCAAGTTTCTCAAGGTTCAATGGTCACATCATTCTGAGGATGAAGCAACTTGGGAAAGGGAGGATCGTCTTCGACTCGAGTATCCCGCCTTCTTCTCGGAGGAACCCAAATCTCGGGACGAGATTCTTTTGAGTGGGGGTGAGTTGTCACACCCTAGCTAGTCATGCATTAGAGTGTTGCATCATGTTTACTCATTCATCAGAAACTTGAAATGGGGATGACAGAACCCCCCAGTCCCCTCTGAAACCAACTAGGGTTACTAAAATAATTTTTCAATGAACCTGAAATGCCCTTCTAAAATGCCCATCATTTTTGTCTTGGTTCAGAACCTCTGCCAAAAATGGTGCACATTTTCCTAGGCCATCCTAGGGTTTTTGAATTAAATCATAAATATTTGAATTTGGGCATTTAAAATAATATAAAATATTTAAATGCTCAAATATCTCCAAACTAAAATGTTTCATGTTGGAAATAATCCAACTATGGGCCAGGAATAGTTTGGTGATTTTTGAAGTTGCCTAGGTATTTTATTTAATTCAACAAAGTTGCAGATATATTAAATAAAACAGAAAACAGAAGAAAAAGGGAAAAACTTACCTGGGCTCCTCCCTGTGCGGCCCAGCCAGCTGGCCGGCCCAGCCAGCAACCGACCCAGCCCAGCACTGTAGCCCTCCGTCGTCTTCCTCCCCTCGCCCCGAAGCTGCTGCGTGCTCGCGCGCGCACGGCCGCGCGGCCACCTCCTGCTTGCCGACGACCTCCTGGCCGCGTGGACGACGCCCGCAGCCCGTCCCGATCCCCCCTGCTCTCTCTCACTCTCCCCGACTCTTTCCTTCCTCTCCCTCGCTCTCTCTCTCTCACGGCCGAACACCACCGTCGCCGCCGTTCGCCACAGCAGCCATCTCCGGCCACCCCTCGCTTCCCCGACTAGCTCAAAAGCTCCGCCACAACTCCCTCTTCCTCCCCACCGCTCCACGGGTCCCCGGAAGCCCTGCATCGCCGCCACGTCGCCGTTCCCCTCTTCGGCTCCGATCATCGTCGCCGTCGAATTCGTCGTCTCCGGCACGTCCCCGAGCCCGCTTCGACGCCCACTGCAACCGCGGTGAGCTACGCCACCGTTTCCCCCTCTTCTCCCCCTCGTTCCCTCACCATAGCCTCCTCCCCACCACGGCCGAACCTCCGCCGTCGCCGAGCTCGCCGTCGACGCAGCTCCGGTGACCATTTGGTCACCCCGGCGAGTCCAACGAGTTCGCAAGACCCCGTAGAGCATCCCTAGCGCCTCGCTTCGCTCGACTTCGAGCTCCAACCCCGTTCCCGTGCACGACCGAACCCCGGCGGCCGCAGCCGAGCTCGCCGCCGTCGACTCCGGCCACCCCGACCCCAACGGACTCCGCCAAGAGCTGCGGGTTGTCCTCAGCTCCACTCCGGTGGTCTCCGCAGTCCGTTTGGTGGCCGAAATGACCAAAACCACTTCCGCCGCCGCGTCGGGCTCGCCGGCGACTAAACGCGGGCAGCCGACTTTGACTTTGACCACGGGTGGGCCCTGGTTGACTCCCCTGAGTCAATGACAGGTGGGGCCCAGCCCTGTTAATTAAACAGGATTAGTTTTAGTTAAATTTTAATTAAATTAATCACCCTGACATGCGGGACCCACTGTCAGGTTTGACCCAGACCTATTCCGTTGACCTGCTGACGTCACACTGACGTCAGGCTGACGCAGTAATTGATTTTCTGGATTTAAATTAAATCAGGAAATTCCAGAATATTAATTAAACTTCAAAAATTCATAACTTTTATTCTGTAACTCCAAATTGGACAAATTATATATGAAAAATGATCAGAAAAATCCAATCTATCCATCTGTACTATTTTCATGCATGATCAAACAAGTTAAATTGATGTTTTAAGCAGAATAAGGAAAAGCACTTAAAGAGGCCATGTTTGAGTTTGAAATTTGAATCCTTGATTCAAATTTGTTCAAACCCCTCTGGTTTTAGTTGCATTAGCCCAACACACTCATATTGCCATGTTTCATGCATGCATCATATTGTTGCACATTGTTTGGTGATGCTTGTGTATCGATGTCCTTTGCGACAGGTTCTGTCTCCGAGGAGTACCGTTATTACCCTAACGAAGAATCATATCCGAGCATCGAACCATCAGGCAAGCAACCAACCATTTGATCATATCGACACAATCCCATGTTCTCGCTCCTGCTCTCTTTTACTGCATTAAGACAACGCGATTCAAACTGCTGTGTGCTACGGTAGCTGAACCCATTTCCTCTGCATGACCTGTCATTGCCATAGTAACTAGATGAAACCCACTAGCATGTGTAGGAGTTGATTGAGCCATATGTATGTGTTGTTCCTACCTTGCTATGCCTGCTATGCCTAGAGTCGTGTCAGGTCTGGTTCATCTGGGTGATGGGCTAGAGTGAAATGATTATGTCGGTAATGGGAGTGGTGTGGTGAACACGATTTGGTAAAGGTATCGATGAGAGGCCATGTAGGAGTACATGGTGGGTTGTTTCATTGAAGCCGACCTTAAGCACTGAGATCTGTATGTGTGATTTAAGATACAGCTACTACCATGCATTGGGCCCTGAAATATGACCCCGCTCGACTTCTTATTCACCCTAGCTCTCTGTCCAGGAGTTGCAAGTAGTTTCTGGTGTTTGTAGCTACTGGAGGCCGTGGACAGCGCTGACCGTAGGGGTGGGCTGTGATGCGGTAGGTACGTGGCCGGGT
>NW_025231035.1:0-2959 GCF_018294505.1 Triticum aestivum
GGAGTAGCTTGGATGTAGATCCAACGTCCACAAGATTCACAAAAGAACATATGACCATGTAATGATTCGGTTTTATAGTGATCTCTTACAATATACTAGTCATCATGGTACTCCGAATCTAGTTTTATCAACAGCGGATGATACGCGGAGGCAAAATGGTCTCAAACAGTGCGAGAATCTTTCAGCACGTTCAAGAAGCAAGTGGGAGTAAATTCCGAAGAGATGATGACAACATTCGTACTACCGGGAGTATATAATACAATCCGTCTCATTATGCGACGGAAGGAGCATATACAAGCGTCTAGTATCGGTTGCTTAACGCGCCGTTGCATCGAGTAAATTCAGGGCATCTCACGATGTGTATGCAGGAGATGCAGCTGGTGGCGTTTGTCCCGACGTGCAGGGGACGCGCGGAGGAGAAACTCACTCAAGTATTAACAACCCCCACAGGTTGACGCTGTTCCTGCCTCCAGCAATCCGCCATCACCTTGCCCCTCGCGCCATGGCGCCCGCCTGCCTCCTATTGCCACTCCTCCTGCTCCCATTCGCCCCAGGTCCAGCACAGGCCGCGACGCCGGCAAGGTCTCCGTCGGCGTCAGCATCATCCTCCTCCACGTCCGTCGTGTTCCAGCTCCAGGGCGACGTATATCCCACCGGGTACGAACCTTTCTCCCCGCTGGTTTCCTAACGATTTCCTCAGGCGCGGTCCCTCTGCGTGGATGGAATGAATTTATGAACTTCTCTATTGATTTAAGTTACCTGCATTTTTTCAAGAATCCGATGAACGTAGTTGACCTGCATGACAAATCTAGCTCTGTGTATTTTTTGCCGCAAAAATTGTCATGCGTGTCAACTAAACTTGTCATCACCGTGTCACTAAATTACCATCGAAATGTTCGATTTGCCATGGTCAAATCCTGAACGTTCTAGATTTATCATTCCAGCTTTTTCAAATCGATAAATCTGTGCAGGCATTACTATGCCACCATGAACATTGGGGATCCGGCGAGGCCCTACTTCTTGGACATTGACACCGGCAGTGACCTCACTTGGCTGCAGTGCGACGCTCCCTGCCAAAGCTGCAACAAGGTAGAGTACTAGAGTACGCGTCAGTGTGAAATCTAATCCAATACTAGTTTGACCATAACTGCATTCAAAATTCCAGTTACTGGTCACTATTCTAATGCAGTATAGAAAAATTTCGATTTAAGGATGCCACATTGTTGACCTTGGATTCTCATCTTCCACATTCGGGGGTTAAAAGATGGGCCATGAGGCCTAGATTAAATAATTATTCCACGGTTGTTGGGTGTCTTACAGGTATTAATTCAGATTTATTTTCACTGTGCTTCAAGATTGTGAGTTTCCCAGTTCTTTTTTTTAAAGCTGGGTTTTTGTGTGTGAAGTATAAAACTTTCCTGATGCATTATTATTGTTGTAGTAGATTTGGTGTCAAATGCGTACTCTTGGTCTGATCTGATGGTTATTGCAGGTGCCGCACCCATTGTACAAGCCAACAAAGAGCAAGATTGTGCCCTGTGCAGACTCACTCTGTACTACACTGCTCAGCTCACAGATTCCTAACAACAAGCAGTGCCCCTCACCACACCAATGCGACTACAAAATCAAGTACACGGACAGCTCGTCTTCTCGCGGTGTGCTCGTTACCGACAGCTTCGGCCTAACCCTACGGAATTCATCCCGTGTTAGTCGCAGCCTCACCTTTGGGTATTATCACTCTGAAACATTTCCTCATTATTGGTGACTGAATTTAGTTATGCCACTTTGTGAAGCATTGCCTCAGTACTACCACTGACTGCTGTTTTTTATGTCCTTTTAGTAACTCATTCTTTTTTGCAACTCATGCCCTTTCACAACATCCACTTTGGGCAGCATTGCCCCATTAGTGGGACTGAATTTGTTCTTGTTGACCTTTCAGTAACTCCACTGCGAATTTTACAAAAAAAAACTGCACTTTGTGAAGCATTGCGTCATTACTGGTGGCTGGATTTAGTTCTTTATATCTGCTTCTATATTTTGTGTAGCTGTGGCAGCGACAGATGGCTTGCTTGGGCTTGGGAGGGGATCAGTTAGCTTGGTCTCGCAGCTCAAGCAGCAAGGCATCACCAAGAATGTACTTGCCCATTGCCTCAGTACGAACGGAGGAGGGTTCCTCTACTTTGGGGATGATATCGTGTCTACCTCACGCGCAACGTGGGTGCCGATGGCTCGTAGCACATCTGGGTACGCACTGTTATCCATGATGTTTGTTTGTTATTCATGGAGGGAACAATACTTTCATTTAAAGTTTAATACAGGTTAAGATGTTTAAATTTTGTTTGTTTTAGCTCTAATAACAATTGGTCTTTTTTTGTATATAGTTTAGTTCTTGATCACCAGTGAGTAGCGACATTGCATCCATCAAACACACTTCCCAAATAATTACCGTGACCAAGAGAATAACTTAAATTTGAAGTTACCTTTTTGCCGTTCGCAATCATGAGAGGGCAAGTTTTTCACATCCGTTTTATATGACAAATCGTTGATGCTGCTTTTTGGCAAACAAACATTTGGTACTCTCATTCTTGTTTGCTGTCTATTAACCAGCCCGTGGCCTTTAGATCATCCTTAACGAGGGAAGTTGTAGATGATGCTATTTGTTATAGCAGTGGCTTATACAAATAAAAGAAGCTAGGAATACTAAACATGCTCTTTTTTGTTATAAAGTAATAACACAATCTGTTTAGGGCTAAACTGAATTGTAGGTGTTTTTGATTTACGTGATTCTCATGATTCCATATGTAATAGAGCACTTGTACTTTCAGGAATTACTACTCACCTGGCTCAGGAACACTTTACTTCGATAAACACCCACTAGGAGTGAAGCCAACGGAGGTGGTATTTGATAGCGGTAGCACCTATACGTACTTTGCTGCCCAGCCATACCAAGCGACTGTTT
>NW_025231035.1:10273-12251 GCF_018294505.1 Triticum aestivum
AAACCCTAGATCTCCATGGGATCGAGCGATGGTAGTGCTTTTGCGTCGTAGTCCCTCTTCAAGGCATCGTTTTGGAGTATGCTACCGTTGAAGGGACCAGCGAGGCCGGCGGCGTACGCCCGGTGGCGCAACTGCTGATGAAAATCGCGCCAACTACGGTCATGGCGGACGATGGCGGCATCTTTGATGTCGTTTCCTTGTCGAGGCATCGTCGTTGCAGCTGGCGTCATCAGGCTCGGGATGCTCCGGGGGAAACCCTAGCTCTGGGTCTCGCGGATCGGACGATGATGGCGTTCTTAGTATCGCTTTCCCTCATGGGGCATCATTTTGGAGCACGTGATGGCTGGAGGTGACAAGAGGAGGAGCGGTGCTTCATCATACACATTGACGGTGTCGGATCTCGATTGCATGGCGCCCTGGAGATTAGGCGTCTGATGTGTGATGATGGACTCGCGCAGGAGGTCGACGCTGTCTGGCGTCGTGGTGGCGTCGGTGGCAGCTAGACCGGGCAAGGTATATGCAATAGTGCAACTCTCAAGATGGATTGGTGGCATGTGGCTGCGGTGGCCTCATACCCGGCAGGCGTCCTGGTTGAGGAGCACACCGGACTGGTGGGTGCCCATACTCAGTAGGCGTCCTGGTTGGGACCTCAGACGTTAGATGTTAGGTTTGACTGCAAAGTATGTTTCGTATTAGGCCCAGACTACAAACGCCCCTTCATTAATTTGATAGGAGTAGCGACAGATGTTGCTTAGACGGTGGCTTTAGTCTTATTGTTGTATGACTTTGTAAGGTCTTGTGTTAATAATTAATAAAATGACTGTATGCATCGCCCAGATGCAGAGGCCGGGGGTCTTCCTCCTTTTCTAAAAAAAACTTTTAAAACCTGTGAGTTCTTTTGGTGTGTCCACTTTGCCGAGTAGTATTTTGTATTCTTCTAGCCAAATCATCATCTAAAAGAAAGGAGCACTTAAGCACTTAGATAAATATTTGTAAAGTTCGTGAGTTTGTAGCGATGTTATTTTCATTTTAACTTATTTTAACAGTCTCCTAAAAAGCTTATGGTTCCGCTGCCTCCCGACGGCGCTGCCGCTGGTCCACCTCGTCTCCTGTGACCTTAGGGCTATGGGGCGCGGTGGATCCCAACCCTTGCTGGCAGGAGGGCTCCATTTTTAGATATCTCTTTGAATTTTGTTAGGCTTTGTGTCCTGCTCAGGAAAGACAAGACAACGACGGCTATCTGAAGATGGGATAATGTCACGATGGTGCATCTAGTATCGTCCGTAGGCATGCAGAGGTGTGTCTGTGTTGGTTCTGTCTTTGGTGGATTTGCTCGGATCTGTTAATCGTTTATCTTCGTTCATGTGTCTTCAGATTGGATCCTTCCGATCTACGCTACTCTTCATCGGCGATGGTTGCTATTCTAGTGTGCTAATACTATGGGGCCATAGCACGGCGACTTCCCAATTGTCTACTGCAACATGTTTTGCCGGCTCCGAAGGGGGAGGGGTAATGATGTCGGCGGGCCTTCAGCCTGCTTCAGTACTTGTAGTCGCTAAGTGGTGTACGGATCTAGATTTAATTTTTATTACTTCTAGTGTATGTTGTACTGTTATGACTGAAGATGAATAGATCGAAAGTTTTCTCGCAGAAAAAGTTATTTTAACCGTGTGTCACAACATGTATGTTGTAAGTTTCTACATGCATGATCAGCCGGTAAATGAAGGGTTGAGCTGAAAAACTACAATCATGGTGGTGGAACCTGCCTCGCATTGTTTCAAGTATCTTCATAGCATATCACATTGATTTATCGAAATCATGTAGCCAGCATTATGGTGGGTCCCAATTATTACAGGACCACAGTAGAAATATTCTAACCATATTATGCCGTCGACTCACAATTTACAGTTTAGTTCCACAGAACGAAGCAATATTTCATATAATCTATCATTCGGCTACATATCTGAACTTTATTTTC
>NW_025231036.1:0-3274 GCF_018294505.1 Triticum aestivum
CCCCCCTTCCTCGCGCCGTTTCCCTCTCCCACGCGCATCGCCCGAAGCTCCCCGCCATGGCCACTATCGTTCGCACGCTCCCTGTCCTCCCCGCACCGTGGGACTGAGTCTGGGAGCCCCGCCGTCGTCTGCTACGTCTTCCTCGCCCACTGAATCAAGCCGGGACCCCTGCATCGCCTACATCAACTCCTTCAAGCTCCGGCCACCGCTCATCGTCGCTTCGATCCGCCGCCGTTCGACCCGCTCTGACTGCACCAAGTTGCTCCTTGTCACCGATGTGAGCACCACATGGTTTCCCCTCTGTTCTCGCCATCGAGCTCGTCACCTAGCACTCATCCTCGCGAGTTCCGGCTCGGCCGTCCACCACGGCCGGCGGGCTCATCGCTGCCGTGTCCCCTAGCTCCCTCTTTCGATGCGTGCGTGCTACAGGAGCAGTGTAGATGCCGCCTAGTCTCTCGGTTCGTCGAATCCGAGCCCAAGGGCTCGAGCTCGATCCTGTCGAGCGCCACCGCTGTTGCCGCTCGGCCGTCAACGTCGTCGTCATTCTTGGCCACCCCGTCCAGGCCAGCGCCCTGGACTGATGCACCGTGCAACCCCGCGCTCACCCGTTGCCGTGCCTCCGCCACACCTGGACGCGTTGGCCGTGGCCGCCATCGCCATCCACGCGCGCGACACCGCGCCTGGCGCTGCTGACCGCCCCTCCCCTCGCGCTCATGGCCACGCCCCTGCGCGTCCTTGTCCCCATGCCCGTGCACTGCTGCTCGTTGCTTGCTTCTTGCTGCTGTAGCTGCCGCTACTGCCGATGCTCGCCGCAGCTATGCTACTGCTGCTGTCGCTGTTTTGTAGATGATGCTAGCCGCCGCTGTTGCTTAGTTGCTGCTACCGCTAACGGCCATAGCCATGGCCAAGTGCGGCTATGTGTGTGGTGTGTGCGTACGCCACACTCTGCTGCTCTGCTACAGTAACTGAATGTTACTGTAGCAGTAGCTAGCTTTGTTACGATCACACTGATTACCCCTCTATACTGCAGCGAAACTACAACAAAATGACTTCTAATGTGGGTAATGATAATACTCGCAGTAAGTACACTTGACAAACTCCGTTTTATCCCATTGGTCCAAATTCTAAATATGTAACGATTAAATTCTATGAAAATCACAAAATCCTATGTTCGTATATTTTAACAATTTCTAGAATTAACTTTAAGTGGCACTTTTCAAATACAATTTCGATCAAGCAACTCAACTCTAAAATGGATGTCAATGATACTGTCATGTAGATCACATAAAGATGATAAAATTTGGTAAACGACACTAATTCATAGGATGTACAGAACACTAGCTATAGCCTCTGAAAAACAGCTAAGTGATGCTCAAAAACTGAACAATTCTCAGACTTAGCCAATTTTCAGGAAATTCCATAACATTGTTTAAACTTCGAAAAATCATAGGAAATAGACCGTAGCTCGGATGAAAATACTTTGTACATTAAAGTTGCTCAGAACGACGAGACGAATCCAAATACGCAGTCTGTTTACCGGTCGAATGCCTCTAACTATCTGAACATGGAACTTGCCCCTCCGGTCATCTGGCTGACACAGGTCCGGAACCGGGAATACATTCCTGGTTGAATTCCCCCTTCACCTATATCGTATAGCCATACGTTAGGTTACACCCGGCACAGCTTATTGCCTTCCACGTTATGCTTTGTGATGCTATGTTTGCTTTATATTTACTGTTTCTTCCCCCTCTTCTCTTCGGTAGACCCGAAGACCGATGTTGCCCCTGTGATCGACTACGTCGACGACGACCCCTCCTTGCCAGAGCAACCAGGCAAGCCCCCTCTTTGATCATCCCGATATCGCCCATTCCTTTCTCTCATGCTTGCATTAGATTTTGCTATTGTTATTGTATGCTGCTATTCTGATGCATAGCCTGCTTTTGTATCTGTTATTGCACCTTACCTGCTTATCCTAAACTGCTTAGTATAGGCTGGTTAGTGATCCATCAGTGACCCCCACCTTGTCCTTGTTGCCCCTGCTTCATCATTGAAGACCCGATCAACGACATTGAAGACCAGGCCCCGACACCGCACATCACTTTCCCCTTAGTTGCTCGACACTGCTGGGTTACTATCGAGTGCCGAGGGTGAGACCTCTACAGCACTTCTGATGTTAACCCTGTAGTGTAGCTATCCGGTCATGGTCATCGAGGGTGATTCCACCTTAACCACTTCCGATATGACTCTGTCGTGCAACCCCTCAAGTGTGAACCTCGGGGGTGATTCCTCTTACGTTCACCTTGATGATTACATTGAGTGGAATTCACCGGGGGTGATTCCTCGGGTTTTCCCCTTGATGTTTAAACACACAGTTACTATGGTTACTATGACTTTACACTGAACCATGTTACTAAAGACGGGTCGACCCTGAGGGGTGCCCGCGCGAGCATAATTGCGAGTGATGAGGAGTCGTGTTGACCTGGAAGGTGCCCGTGAGATAATTACGAGGCGTGGCCGGACATTCTTAGCCCTTGCCGCAAGTCCTCGAGACGGGGCAACGGGGTCACATCTTTCGTGAGTATCTGCTTGTTACCGCGCGTTCCTAATCCACTACGATTTGGATATTTGATCCGAGGGGCCTCTGGCCTGATAGCACTAACCATCACGTGGGCATAGTATGGGCGTTCTGCGTCGTGTACATCAGCCGAAGCTTAATAGACGTCAGCGACGGAGCGGCGCGCGCCGGGTTGGACTGGTAAGCTCCTGCCTTTTTAGGGATGTAGCTAGGTCTGCTCACCGGCTGCCCACGCAACGTGCAGGAGTTCCCGGGGCGATGGCCCATGACCCCTGGGGGCATAGGTTTAGTCCGGCGTGCTTGACCTCTCTATTAAGCCTAGGTCGGGTTGCGGCGTATTGTTTGGCCGAGGCCGGGCATGACCCAGGAAAGTGTGTCCGGCCGGAGTCAATCGAGCGTGGTGGGTAAGTTGGTGCACCCCTGCAGGGAAGAACTAATCTGTGCATAGCCTGTCCTACGGTAATGGACACTTGGAGTTGTATCCCGATCGATACAACTAGAACTGGATACTTGTGATGAGAATTGGATTGTGATGAGGTGATAATTGGATAGTATGGCTCTGGGATTGCTTTCTCGCAGGGAGTCGAGAAAGGATCTCTGGCCGAGGTTGATAACACTACTACTACTTTACTTTATGCTACTCTACTCCCTCCTGTTTGCTGCAAGATGGTGGTTTCCAGAAGATGCTAGTCTTCGATA
>NW_025231036.1:7767-12250 GCF_018294505.1 Triticum aestivum
GCACCGTGGGACTGAGTCTGGGAGCCCCGCCGTCGTCTGCTACGTCTTCCTCGCCCACTGAATCAAGCCGG
Source organism: Triticum aestivum (assembly GCF_018294505.1). Lineage (NCBI taxonomy): Eukaryota > Viridiplantae > Streptophyta > Magnoliopsida > Poales > Poaceae > Triticum > Triticum aestivum. Next base: position 7,839 of record NW_025231036.1, read on the forward strand.
GACCCCTGCATCGCCTACATCAACTCCTTCAAGCTCCGGCCACCGCTCATCGTCGCTTCGATCCGCCGCCGTTCGACCCGCTCTGACTGCACCAAGTTGCTCCTTGTCACCGATGTGAGCACCACATGGTTTCCCCTCTGTTCTCGCCATCGAGCTCGTCACCTAGCACTCATCCTCGCGAGTTCCGGCTCGGCCGTCCACCACGGCCGGCGGGCTCATCGCTGCCGTGTCCCCTAGCTCCCTCTTTCGATGCGTGCGTGCTACAGGAGCAGTGTAGATGCCGCCTAGTCTCTCGGTTCGTCGAATCCGAGCCCAAGGGCTCGAGCTCGATCCCGTCGAGCGCCACCGCTGTTGCCGCTCGGCCGTCAACGTCGTCGTCATTCTTGGCCACCCCGTCCAGGCCAGCGCCCTGGACTGATGCACCGTGCAGCCCCGCGCTCACCCGTTGTCGTGCCTCCGCCACACCTGGACGCGTTGGTCGTGGCCGCCATCGCCGTCCACGCGCGTGACACCGCGCCTGGCGCTGCTGACCGCCCCTCCCCTCGCGCTCATGGCCACGCCCCTGCGCGTCCTTGTCCCCATGCCCGTGCACTGCTGCTCGTTGCTTGCTTCTTGCTGCTGTAGCTGCCGCTACTGCCGATGCTCGCCGCAGCTATGCTACTGCTGCTGTCGCTGTTTTGTAGATGATGCTAGCCGCCGCTGTTGCTTAGTTGCTACTGCCGCTGACGGCCATAGCCATGGCCAAGTGCGGCTATGTGTGTGGTGTGTGCGTACACCACACTCTGCTGCTCTACTACAGTAACTGAATGTTACTGTAGCAGTAGCTAGCTTTGTTACGATCACACTGATTACCCCTCTGTGTTGCAGCAAAACTACAACAAAACGACTTCTAATGTGGGTATAGATAATACTCGCAGTAAGTACACTTGACAAACTCCGTTTTATCCCATTGGTCCAAATTCTAAATATGTAACGATTAAATCCTATGAAAATCACAAAATGCTATGTTCGTATAGTTTAACAGTTTCTAGAATTAACTTTAAGTGGCACTTTTCAAATACAATTTCGATCAAGCAACTCAACTCTAAAATGGATGTCAATGATACTGTCATGTAGATCACATAAAGATGATAAAATTTAGTAAAAGGCACTAATTCATAGGATGTAAAGAACACTAGCTATAGCCTCTGGAAAACAGCTAAGTGATGCTCAAAAACTGAACAATTCTCAGACTTAGCCAATTTTCAGGAAATTCCATAACATTGTTTAAACTTCGAAAAATCATAGGAAATAGACCGTAGCTCGGATGAAAATACTTTGTACATGAAAGTTGCTCAGAACGACGAGACGAATCCGAATACGCGGTCTGTTTACCGGTCGGATGCCTCTAACTATATGAACATGGAACTTTCCCCTCCGGTCATCTGGCTGACACAGGTCCGGAACCGGGAATACATTCCCGGTTGAATTCCCCCTTCACCTATATTGTGTAGCCATACGTTAGGTTACACCCGGCACAGCTTATTGCCTTCCACGTTATGCTTTGTGATGCTATGTTTGCTTTATATTTACTGTTTCTTCCCCCTCTTCTCTTCGGTAGACCCGAAGACCGATGTTGCCCCTGTGATCGACTACGTCGACGACGACCCCTCCTTGCCAGAGCAACCAGGCAAGCCCCCCCTTTGATCATCCCGATATCGCCCATTCCTTTCTCTCATGCTTGCATTAGATTTTGCTACTGTTATTGTATGCTCCTATTCTGATGCATAGCCTGCTTTTGTATCTGTTATTGCACCTTACCTGCTTCTCCTAAACTGCTTAGTATAGGCTGGTTAGTGATCCATCAGTGACCCCCACCTTGTCCTTGTTGCCCCTACTTCATCATTGAAGACCCGATCAATGGGATTGAAGACCAGGCCCCGGCACCGCACATCACTTTCCCCTTAGTTGCTCGACACTGCTGGGTTACTATCGAGTGCCGAGGGTGAGACCTCTACAGCACTTCTGATGTTAACCCTGTAGTGTAGCTATTCGGTCATGGTCATCGAGGGTGATTCCACCTTAACCACTTCCGATATGACTGTCGTGCAACCCCTCAAGTGTGAACCTCGGGGGTGATTCCTCTTACGTTCACCTTGATGATTACATTGAGTGGAATTCACCGGGGGTGATTCCTCGGGTTTTCCCCTTGATGTTTAAACACACAGTTACTATGGTTACTATGACTTTACACTGAACCATGTTACTAAAGACGGGTCGACCCTGAGGGGTGCCCGCGCGAGCATAATTGCGAGTGATGAGGAGTTGGGTTGACCAGGAAGGTGCCCGTGAGATAATTACGAGGCGTGGCCGGGCATTCTTAGCCCTTGCCGCAAGTCCTCGAGACGGGGCAACGGGGTCACATCTTTCGTGAGTATCTGCTTGTTACCGCGCATTCCTAATCCACTACGATTTGGATATTTGATCCGAGGGGCCTCTGGCCTGATAGCACTAACCATCACGTGGGCATAGTATGGGCGTTCTGTGTCATGTACATCAGCCGAAGCTTAATAGACGTCAGCGACGGAGCGGCGCGCGCCGGGTTGGACTGGTAAGCTCCTGCCTTTTTAGGGAGGTAGCTAGGTCTGCTCACCGGCCGCCCACGCAACGTGCAGGAGTTCCCGGGGCGATGGCCCATGACCCCTGGGGGCATAGGTTTAGTCCGGCGTGCTTGACCTCTCTATTAAGCCTAGGTCGGGTTGCGGCGTATTGTTTGGCCGAGGCCGGGCATGACCCAGGAAAGTGTGTCCGGCCGGAGTCAATCGAGCGTGGTGGGTAAGTTGGTGCACCCCTGCAGGGAAGAACTAATCTATGCATAGCCTGTCCTACGGTAACGGACACTTGGAGTTGTATCCCGATCGATACAACTAGAACTGGATACTTGTGATGAGAATTGGATTGTGATGAGGTGATAATTGGATAGTATGGCTCTGGGATTGCTTTCTCGCAGGGAGTCGAGAAAGGATCTCTGGCCGAGGTTGATAACACTACTACTACTTTACTTTATGCTACTCTACTCCCTCCTGTTTGCTGCAAGATGGTGGTTTCCAGAAGATGCTAGTCTTCGATATGACTAGGCCTTCTCTCTATTCTGGCATTTCTGCAGCCCAGTCCACATATATAGCCTTCCTTTGATAATGTTGCATATGTAGTGTAGATCCTTGCTTGCGAGTACTTTGGATGAGTACTCACGGTTGCTTTGCTCCCTCTTTTCCCCCTTTTCTTTTCTTTCCGGTTGATGCAACCAGATGTCGGAGCCCAGGAGCCAGATGCCACCGCCGATGCCTACTACTATGTGGAGACCGTTGACGACCAGGAGTAGTTAGGGGGCTCCCAGGCAGGAGGCCTTGCCTTTTCGATCGTAGATACTTTTGTGCTGGCCTTCTTAAGGCAAACTTGTCTAACTTATGTCTGTACTCAGATATTGTTGCTTCCGCTGACTCTTGTGTATTCGAGCTTATGTATTCGAGCCCTCGAGGCCCCTGGCTTGTAATATAAAGCTTATATTATTTTAATTTGTGTCTAGAGTTGTGTTGTGATATCTTCCCGTGAGTCCTTGATCTTGATCGTACACATTTGTGTGTATGATTAGTGTACGATTGAATCGAGGGTGTCACAACGCCACTCTCCAAGAAGTAACAAATGGTGTGTTGATGATGAACTCCTTGCTCTTGTGCTTCAAATGATAGTCTCCCCAACACTCAACTCTCTCTCATGGGATTTGGAACTGGTGGAAAGGAGATTTGAGTGGAAAGCAACTTGGGGAAGGCTAGAGATCAAGATTCATATGGTAGGAGTGGAATATCTTGGCCTCAACACATGAGTAGGTGGTTCTCTCTCAGAAATGGTAAGTTGGAAGTGTAGGTTTGTTCTGATGGCTCTCTCCACGAATGAAGAGGAGGTGGAGGGGTATATATAGCCTCCACACAAAATCTAACCATTACACACAATTTACCAAACTCAGTGGGACCGATTCAACAGACTCGGTCGGACCGATTTAGTAAACCTAGTGACCTTAGGATTTTCGGTGGGACCGACATGCAACTCGGTAGGACCGATATGGTTAGGGTTAGGGCATAACGTAATCTCGGTGAGACCGATTACACAAACTCGGTGAGACCGATTTTGGTAATAAGCTTTCCAGAGAGTTGGTCAGGTAAACTCGATGGGACCGATTCGCTCATTTTGGTGAGACCGAAATGTTACGAAAGGGAAACAGGGAGTTTACATTGCAATCTCGGTGGGACCGATCGCTCACTTCGGTTAGACCAAAATGTTACGAAGGGAAACAGAGAGATTACAATCCCATCTCGGTGAGACCGATTTGCCTAGGGTTTGTGGCAGTGGCTATGACATTTGAACTCGGTGGGGCC